>NC_052319.1:42576078-42661276 GCF_016432855.1 Salvelinus namaycush | reverse complement strand
GAGGGGCACCAGCCCGTGGTAACAGATGGGGGCACCAGCCCCGTGGTAACAGATGGGGTACCAGCCCCGTGGTAACAGATGGGGTACCAGCCCCGTGGTAACAGATGGGGTACCAGCCCCGTGGTAACAGATGGGGCACCAGCCCCGTGGTAACAGATGGATCACCAGCCCCGTGGTAACAGATGGATCACCAGCCTCGTGGTAACAGATGGGGCACCAGCCCCGTGGTAACAGATGTGGCACCAGCCCCGTGGTAACAGATGGGGCACCAGCCCCGTGGTAACAGATGGGGTACCAGCCCCGTGGTAACAGATGTGGCACCAGCCCCGTGGTAACAGATGGGGTACCAGCCCCGTGGTAACAGATGGGGTACCAGTGCCATGGTAACAGATGGATCACCAGCCCCGTGGTAACAGATGGGGTACCAGCCCTGTGGTAACAGATGTGGCACCAGCCCCGTGGTAACAGATGGGGTACCAGCCCCGTGGTAACAGATGGGGTACCAGCCCCGTGGTAACAGATGGAGTACCAGCCCCGTGGTAACAGATGTGGCACCAGCCCCGTGGTAACAGATGGGGTACCAGCCCCGTGGTAACAGATGGGGTACCAGTGCCATGGTAACAGATGGATCACCAGCCCTGTGGTAACAGATGGGGTACCAGCCCCGTGGTAACAGATGGGGCACCAGCCCCGTGGTAACAGATGGGGTACCAGCCCCGTGGTAACAGATGTGGTACCAGCCTCGTGGTAACAGATGGGGTACCAGCCCTGTGGTAACAGACGGGGCACCAGTGCCATGGTAACAGATGGGGTACCAGCCCTGTGGTAACAGATGGGGTACCAGCCCCGTGGTAACAGATGGGGTACCAGCCCCGTGGTAACAGATGGGGTACCAGCCCTGTGGTAACAGATGGGGCACCAGCCCCGTGGTAACAGATGGGGTACCAGCCCCGTGGTAACAGATGGGGTACCACCTGTGGTAACAGATGGGCACCAGCCCCGTGGTAACAGATGGGGCACCAGCCCCGTGGTAACAGATGGGGCACCAGCCCCGTGGTAACAGATGGGTACCAGCCCTGTGGTAACAGATGGGGTACCAGCCCTGTGGTAACAGATGGGGTACCAGCCCCGTGGTAACAGATGGGGTACCAGCCCTGTGGTAACAGATGGGGCACCAGCCCCGTGTAACAGATGGCACCAGCCGTGGTAACAGATGGCACCAGCCCCGTGGTAACAGATGGGGCACAGCCCGTGGTAACAGATGGATCACCAGCCGTGGTAACAGAGGATCACAGCCCGTGGTAACAGATGGATCACCAGCCCCGTGGTAACAGATGGATCACCAGCCCCGTGGTAACAGATGGGGTACCAGCCCCGTGGTAACAGATGGGGTACCAGCCCCGTGGTAACAGATGGGGCACCAGCCCCGTGGTAACAGATGGATCACCAGCCCCGTGGTAACAGATGGGGTACCAGCCCTGTGGTAACAGATGGGGTACCAGCCCCGTGGTAACAGATGGGGTACCAGCCCCGTGGTAACAGATGTGGCACCAGCCCTGTGGTAACAGATGGGGTACCAGCCCTGTGGTAACAGATGGGGCACCAGCCCCGTGGTAACAGATGGGGTACCAGCCCTGTGGTAACAGATGGGGTACCAGCCCCGTGGTAACAGATGGGGTACCAGCCCCGTGGTAACAGATGGGGTACCAGCCCTGTGGTAACAGATGGATCACCAGCCTCGTGGTGTCTGTGGTAACAGATGGGGTACCAGCCCCGTGGTAACAGATGGGGTACCAGCCCCGTGGTAACAGATGGATCACCAGCCCCGTGGTAACAGATGGGGTACCAGCCCCGTGGTAACAGATGGGGTACCAGCCCGTGGTAACAGAGGGGTACCAGCCCCGTGGTAACAGATGGGGTACCAGCCCTGGTACGAGGGGTACCAGCCCCGTGGTAACAGATGGGGTACCAGCCCCGTGGTAACAGATGGGGCACCAGCCCCGTGGTAACAGATGGGGTACCAGCCCCGTGGTAACAGATGGGGTACCAGCCCCGTGGTAACAGATGGGGTACCAGCCCCGTGGTAACAGATGGGGTACCAGCCCCGTGGTAACAGATGGGGTACCAGCCCCGTGGTAACAGATGGGGCACCAGCCCGTGGTAACAGATGGGGCACCAGCCCCGTGGTAACAGATGGGTACCAGCCCCGTGGTAACAGATGGGGTACCAGCCCCGTGGTAACAGATGGGGTACCAGCCCCGTGGTAACAGATGGGGTACCAGCCCCGTGGTAACAGATGGGGCACCAGCCCCGTGGTAACAGATGGGGTACCAGCCCCGTGGTAACAGATGGATCACCAGCCTCGTGGTAACAGATGGGGTACCAGCCCCGTGGTAACAGATGGGGTACCAGCCCTGTGGTAACAGATGGGGTACCAGCCCTGTGGTAACAGATGGGGCACCAGCCCTGTGGTAACAGATGGATCACCAGCCCTGTGGTAACAGATGGATCACCAGCCCCGTGGTAACAGATGGGGTACCAGCCCTGTGGTAACAGATGGGGTACCAGCCTCGTGGTACCAGATGGGGTACCAGCCTCGTGGTACCAGATGGGGTACCAGCCCCGTGGTAACAGATGGGGTACCAGCCCTGTGGTAACAGATGGGGTACCAGCCCCGTGGTAATAGATGGGGTACCAGCCCCGTGGTAACAGATGGGGTACCAGCCCCGTGGTAACAGATGTGGTACCAGCCCCGTGGTAACAGATGGATCACCAGCCCTGTGGTAACAGATGGATCACCAGCCCTGTGGTAACAGATGGGGTACCAGCCCTGTGGTAACAGATGGGGTACCAGCCCCGTGGTAACAGATGGGGCACCAGCCCCGTGGTAACAGATGGGGTACCAGCCCCGTGGTAACAGATGGGGCACCAGCCCCTGTAACAGATGGGTACCAGCCCGTGGTAACAGATTGGGTACCAGCCCGTGGTAACAGATGGGGTACCAGCCGTGGTAACAGATGGGGTACCAGGCTGGGGTAACAGATGGGTACCAGCCCCGTGTAACAGATGGGGTACCAGCCCCGTGGTAACAGATGGGGTACCAGCCCCGTGGTAACAGATGGGGTACCAGCCCCGTGGTAACAGATGGGGCACCAGCCCCGTGGTAACAGATGGGGTACCAGCCCCGTGGTAACAGATGGATCACCAGCCCCGTGGTAACAGATGGGGTACCAGCCCCGTGGTAACAGATGGATCACCAGCCCCGTGGTAACAGATGGGGTACCAGCCCTGTGGTAACAGATGGGGTACCAGCCCCGTGGTAACAGATGGGGTACCATCCCCGTGGTAACAGATGTGGCACCAGCCCTGTGGTAACAGATGGGGTACCAGCCCTGTGGTAACAGATGTGGCACCAGCCCCGTGGTAACAGATGGGGTACCAGCCTGTGTAACAGATGGGGTACCAGCCCCGTGGTAACAGATGGGGCACCAGCCCCGTGGTAACAGATGGGGTACCAGCCCCGTGGTAACAGATGGGGTACCAGCCCCGTGGTAACAGATGGGGTACCAGCCCCGTGGTAACAGATGGGGCACCAGCCCCGTGGTAACAGATGGGGCACCAGCCCCGTGGTAACAGATGGGGTACCAGCCCCGTGGTAACAGAAAGACCAGCTTGTATTCGACATGTGGAATGGAAAGACCAGCTTGTATTCGACATGTGGAATGGAAAGACCAGCTTGTATTCGACATGTGGAATGGAAAGACCAGCTTGTATTCGACATGTGGAATGGAATTCCCGACAGCTACATGAAGAGAAACGCATTTGGCATTATGTCAATCTTTGGGTCAATTGACCTGTGCGAGCTGGTGTTTTCCAGCAGGAACTTTATCAAAAAACAAACTTCGCTGCCGTCTGAGCCTGCAGTCCAGTCATCTTAACGCCCTGACATCGTTAAGACCTGCTCAGAGGCAGAACCGTTAAGACCTGCTCAGAGTCACAGCGGCAGAACCGTTACGACCTGCTCAGAGACACAGAGGCAGAACCGTTAAGACCTGCTCAGAGGCACAGCGGCAGAACCGATAAGACCTGCTCAGAGGCACAGCGGCAGAACCGATAAGACCTGCTCAGAGACACAGCGGCAGAACCGTTAAGACCTGCTCAGAGGCAGAACCGTTAAGACCTGCTCAGAGGCAGAACCGTTAAGACCTGCTCAGAGGCAGAACCGTTAAGACCGCTCAGACAGCGGCAGAACCGTAAGACCGCTCAGAGGACAGCGCAGAACCGTTAAGACCTGCTCAGAGGCAGAACCGTTAAGACCTGCTCTGAGGCAGAACCGTTAAGACCTGCTCAGAGGCAGAACCGTTAAGACCTGCTCAGAGGCAGAACCGTTAAGACCTGCTCAGAGGCTCAGAGGCAGAACCGTTAAGACCTGCTCTGAGGCACAGCGGCAGAACCGTTAAGACCTGCTCTGAGGCACAGCGGCAGAACCGTTAAGACCTGCTCAGAGGCAGAACCGTTAAGACTTGCTCAGAGGCTCAGAGGCAGAACCGTTAAGACCTGCTCAGAGGCACAGCGGCAGAACCGTTAAGACCTGCTCAGAGGCAGAACCGTTAAGACCTGCTCTGAGGCACAGCGGCAGAACCGTTAAGACCTGCTCAGAGTCACAGCGGCAGAACCGTTAAGACCTGCTCAGAGTCACAGCGGCAGAACCGTTAAGACCTGCTCAGAGTCACAGCGGCACAACCGTTACGACCTGCTCAGAGACACAGAGGCAGAACCGTTAAGACCTGCTCAGAGGCAGAACCGTTAAGACCTGCTCAGAGGCAGAACCGTTAAGACCTGCTCAGAGGCAGAAACGATAAGACCTGCTCAGAGACACAGCGGCAGAACCGTTAAGACCTGCTCAGAGGCACAGCGGCAGAACCGTTAAGACCTGCTCAGAGGCAGAACCGTTAAGACCTGCTCAGAGGCAGAACCGTTAAGACCTGCTCAGAGGCAGAACCGTTAAGACCTGCTCAGAGGCAGAACCGTTAAGACCTGCTCAGAGGCACAGCAGCAGAACCGTTAAGACCTGCTCAGAGGCACAGCGGCAGAACCGTTAAGACCTGCTCAGAGGCAGAACCGTTAAGACCTGCTCAGAGGCACAGCGGCAGAACCGTTAAGACCTGCTCAGAGACACAGCGGCAGAACCGTTAAGACCTGCTCAGAGGCACAGAGGCAGAACCGTTAAGACCTGCTCAGAGGCTCAGAGGCAGAACCGTTAAGACCTGCTCAGAGGCAGAACCGTTAAGACCTGCTCAGAGGCTCAGCGGCAGAAATCACACTGAACTGGTAAATTATGCTATTTATTCATTCATTTAATTTGTAAGAAATCTGTTCATAATACCAGTTTGTATTTAGATCTTTTAAAGGCCCACAGCTGACACCGAGGGAGGATTGGGTGAAAGGGGAACAAAGAAAAAGCCAACCACACCAGAGAAAACCTTGTGATTGTAGCCTACAATACCAGAGACAGTATAGCCTTATCTATACCATATCTCTGCAGGTTAATATTAAGATCGGTTACAAAGATCGGTATATAAGAAATATATTAAAGCAGGTTATTAAGACCGGTTATATTAAGGCAGGTTTATATTAAGGCAGGTTATATTAAGGCAGGTTAATTAAGGCAGGTATATTAAACAGGTATATTACGGCGGGTTAGATTACGGCGGGTTTACTTAAGGGGGTTATATTAAGGCGGGTCTATATTAAGGCAGGTGATCTAAGACCCGGTATATTAAGATAGGTATATTAGAAATTATATTAGCAGGTTTATATTAAGGCAGGTTATATTAAGGCAGGTTATATTACGGCAGGTTATATTACGGCAGGTTATATTAAGGCGGGTTATATTACGGCGGGTTATATTACGGCGGGTTATATTAAGGCGGGTTATATTAAGGCGGGTTATATTAAGGCGGGTTATATTAAGGCGGGTTATATTACGGCGGGTTATATTACGGCGGGTTATATTACGGCAGGTTATATTACGGCAGGTTATATTAAGGCAGGTTATATTAAGGCAGGTTATATTAAGGCAGGTATATTAAAGCAGGTTATATATTAAAGCAGGTTATATTAAGGCAGGTTATATTAAAGCAGGTTATATTAAAGCAGGTTATATTAAAGCAGGTTATATTAAGGCAGGTTATATTACGGCAGGTTATATTACGGCAGGTTATATTACGGCAGGTTATATTAAGGCAGGTTATATTAAGGCAGGTTATATTACGGCAGGTTATATTAAGGCAGGTTATATTACGGCAGGTTATATTACGGCAGGTTATATTACGGCAGGTTATATTAAGGCAGGTTATATTAAGGCAGGTTATATTAAGACCGGTTATATTAAGATCGGTTATATTAAGATCGGTTATATTAAGAAATTATATTAAAGCAGGTTATATTAAGACCGGTTATATTAAGGCAGGTTATATTAAGGCAGGTTATATTAAGGCAGGTTATATTAAGACGGGTTATATTACGGCGGGTTATATTACGGCGGGTTATATTAAGGCGGGTTATATTAAGGCGGGTTATATTAAGGCAGGTTATATTAAGACCGGTTATATTAAGATCGGTTATATTAAGAAATTATATTAAAGCAGGTTATATTAAGACCGGTTATATTAAGGCAGGTTATATTAAGGCAGGTTATATTAAGGCAGGTTATATTAAGGCAGGTTATATTAAGGCAGGTTATATTAAGGCAGGTTATATTAAGACAGGTTATATTAAGGCGGGTTATATTAAGGCAGGTTATATTAAGGCAGGTTATATTAAGGCAGGTTATATTAAGGCAGGTTATATTAAAGCAGGTTATATTAAAGCAGGTTATATTAAGGCAGGTTATATTAAAGCAGGTTATATTAAAGCAGGTTATATTAAAGCAGGTTATATTAAGGCAGGTTATATTACGGCAGGTTATATTACGGCAGGTTATATTACGGCAGGTTATATTAAGGCAGGTTATATTAAGGCAGGTTATATTACGGCAGGTTATATTAAGGCAGGTTATATTACGGCAGGTTATATTACGGCAGGTTATATTACGGCAGGTTATATTAAGGCAGGTTATATTAAGGCAGGTTATATTAAGGCAGGTTATATTAAGACCGGTTATATTAAGATCGGTTATATTAAGATCGGTTATATTAAGAAATTATATTAAAGCAGGTTATATTAAGACCGGTTATATTAAGGCAGGTTATATTAAGGCAGGTTATATTAAGGCAGGTTATATTAAGACGGGTTATATTACGGCGGGTTATATTACGGTGGGTTATATTAAGGCGGGTTATATTAAGGCGGGTTATATTAAGGCAGGTTATATTAAGACCGGTTATATTAAGATCGGTTATATTAAGAAATTATATTAAAGCAGGTTATATTAAGACCGGTTATATTAAGGCAGGTTATATTAAGGCAGGTTATATTAAGGCAGGTTATATTAAGGCAGGTTATATTAAGGCAGGTTATATTAAGGCAGGTTATATTAAGACAGGTTATATTAAGGCGGGTTATATTAAGGCAGGTTATATTAAGGCAGGTTATATTAAGGCAGGTTATATTAAGGCAGGTTATATTAAAGCAGGTTATATTAAGGCAGGTTATATTAAGGCAGGTTATATTAAGGCAGGTTATATTAAGGCAGGTTATATTAAGACAGGTTATATTACGGCAGGTTATATAGATCAATTTCAATGCTGTACCTGTAAAGCATTTGGCTTTGTGCTGGTGTGTACTGTATTTTTGTGGTCCCGGTTTGTAATAACCAGTAGAACGTGTAGCAGTGCTCTGCAGACGTCTCAGACAATTAAAACCCATGTCTAAGGGAAGGTTATAGGCTCCATCTCCACAGGTTCCTGTTAAAGCCTATTATTTTCAGCTGAAAATTTGAGATGAACTTTGTGAGCCTTGAGAGGGAACACTTACAGGGGGTGGGGATGGGGGGGGGGTGGTGGTGGTGGCGTGGGGGGGGGGGGGGGGGGGGGTGGAACCAAAGTGAAACCAACATCCACTGAGCCTTTTGTCTCCAAAGCATTTTCCAACATGTGACGTCAGAGAGTGTAGAAGAAAAACCAGATGGCTGCTTTAGAGGGAGTACCACAGCACAAAGAGAAAAAGACTGTATGCAGGATTTAATTTACTGGAATTAGGAAGAGAGAGATTCAAATGCATGTTATTAGTAGTTAATAGCAGGAAAGCACAACAGGTGAAATAATGTCGGTATCTTCCAAGTGTAACGGCTGTCGTCTTCCTCCTCGTCTGAGGAGGATAAGTTAGAAGGATCGGAGGACCAATGCGCCACGTGGTAATTGTTCATCTTGTTTTAATAAAGGTGAACACTCAAAATACAAAACAACAAAAGTGACAACCGAAACAGTTCTATCTGGTGCAGACACACAAAGACTGAAGACAACCACCCACAAAACCCAACACAAAACAGGCTACCTAAATATGGTTCCCAATCAGAGACAACACAAAACACCTGCCTCTGATTGAAAAGCATATCAGGCCAAACACAGAAATAGGAAAACATAGAAATACAAACATAGACTGCCCACCCCAACTCACGCCCTGACCATACTAAATAAATACAAAACAAAGGAAATAAAGGTCAGAACGTGACACCAAGGGGTGAGGAGAGGAAGATGAAGCAAAACCTCAGGGTTATCCTTTTTAATTGACTTTCTAAACTCCATGAATAAGTACCAGAGTAAAACATCATCGTATCTCCTCATTTTCCAAGTCACAGAGCTCAGATCTCAAAGCAACAGAGAGAGCACGGTCCATGTTCAGGAGATGGGAGAGGAGGGCAAGAGAGGGGAGTGTTGAGGGAGTAATCCCTCCAGACGAGGGCAACGTCATTTCTTTTTTTTCTCTCTCTGAGCCACCCATCAGAAGTTGGTCAGCTGGCAATCACACTGTGTCAGGTTTTCTTCACCTCGAGAGCATCGCTATGCTTTACCATGCCAAACTAATATGCAGGAGAATGCAATTCAACTGCCGTGGAATTCTAATAGTGTACAATGTGTTACAAGTGTGTGTGTGTGTGTGTGTGTGTGTGTGTGTGTGTGTGTGTGTGTGTGTGTGTGTGTGTGTGTGTGTGTGTGTGTGTGTGTGTGTGTGTGTGTGTGTGTGTGTGTGTGTGTGTGTTCAGGTGTGTGTGCAGGTGTGTGTGTGCCTGTACAGTCAATGGTGGAAATGTGAGCATACAATATGCAGAGAGTTGTACAAAACTCCTGTTAGCTTTCCCATAACATATTTAAAAAAGTGTGTAAATGTTTATTCCATAAAAGACTGTTGAAATTACTACATTAAATGACCAACTTGTTGGACAAATGTGTCTTTCAGATGCCGAAAAGAGTGAGTGAGTGAGTGAGTGAGTGAGTGAGTGAGTGAGTGAGTGAGTGAGTGAGTGAGTGAGTGAGTGAGTGAGTGAGTGAGTGAGTGAGTGGTGGGCCGTTTTATACTAAACGAGGATGTGAATTAACCAGGATTATGGAGTCATAAAAGATAACATGGAGAATTCTTGCCTGATTTATATTTATCCAGGACGCTGCTCTCATTGGCTTAGATGATATCAAATGGGGAAGTATCTGTACATCGCAACATCATAACAGAGGATTCACCATTAAAGCTGTAATTCACTATCCCCGCTGTCATTCACTATCCCCGCTGTCACTAAGCTGTCATTCATAATCGATAGAATTGAAGACGGGATGATCTGTGTTCAATACAGGATTAACTTCTTATGGCTGCAGGGGCAGTATTGAGTAGCTTGGATGAAAGGTGCCCATTTCAAACGGCCTTGTACTCAATTCTTGCTCGTACAATATGCATATTATTATTACTATTGGATAGAAAACACTCTCAAGTTTCTAAAACCGTTTGAATTATATCTGTGAGTAAAACAGAACTCATTTTGCAGCAAACTTCCTGTCAGAAAGTGAAAAATCTGAAATCGAGGCTCTGTTCCAGGGCCTCCCTATTAATCTGCTTGAAATCTATTAGTATACATGCACTTCATACGCCTTCCACTAGATGTCAATAGGCAGTGAGAGAAGAAATGGAGTGTATAGCTTGATCTGAGTTCAAAAGAGAGGTCTTGGAATGACATGACCCCAATTTCCTTTGTTCAGGAAGGCGCGGGTAGGACATCAGCATTGGCTTCTGAAAAGCTTTCGTTATAGACGGCTACTATCTCCGGCTTTGATTTTATTTGATAAATGTGACAATATCATCGTAAAGTATGTTTTTTCAATATAGTTTTATCAGATTATTGAAATTTTTTCGGGAGTTTTGGCGTGTTCCGTTCTCTGTGTTTGGTGACGATGGACAGCTTCGCGCCACTTTGCTAGTTTTGGTTGCTAATTCGAGAGGGAAAAAGGACATTCTAAAACCAAACAACGATTGTTCTGGACAAAGGACCCCTTGTGCAAGATTCTGATGGAAGCTCAACAAAAGTAGGACCCATTTATGATGTTATTTCGTATTTCTGTCGAAAATGTTTAGACGTATATTCCGCTCTTATTTTGGGCGCTGTCTCGCTATAACGTAAGCTGCATGTCGTACTAAAGTTATTTTTAGAATTCTAACACGGCGATTGCATTAAGAACTAGTGTATCTATAATTTGCTGTACAACATGTATTTTTTAGTAAAGTTTATGATTAGTTATTTGGTCAGAATAGGTGAGTGTCAGAAATATATCCGGAGATTCTGGAAAATAGTTGCTACATTTTCACAATGTATAACCACGGATTTCAGCTCTAAATATGCACATTTTCGAACAAAACATAAGTGTACTGTATAACCTGATGTTATAGGACTGTCATCTGATGAAGTTTGTCCAGGTTAGTGAAAAATTATATCTTTTGCTGTTTTTTTGCGATCGCTAACTTTTGCTGCTGATAAATGGGTTGTGTTTTTGGCTATTGTGGTAAGCTAATATAATGCTATATTGTGTTTTCGCTGTAAAACACTTAAAGAATCTGAAATATTGGCTGGATTCACAAGATGTTTGTCTTTCATTTGCTGTACACCATGTATTTTTCATAAATGTTTTATGATGAGTATTTAGGTATTTCAATTTGGTCTCTGTTGTCACGTTCCTGACCTGTTTTCTGTTAGTTTTGTATGTGTTAGTTGGTCAGGACGTGAGTTTGGGTGGGCAGTCTATGTTTTGTGTTTCTATGTTGGTTTAATGGGTACCTGATATGGTTCTCAATTAGAGGCAGGTGGTTTTCATCTCCTCTGATTGAGAATCATATTAAGGTAGGTGGTGTCACATTGTTTGTTTGTGGGTGGTTGTCTCCTGTGTCAGTGTCTGTATGTTACGCCACACGGGACTGTTTCGGTATCGTTCGTTCGTTCGTTTTGTATGTAGTCTGTTTCCTGTTCATGCGTTCTTCACGTTATATGTAAGTTCGTGTCCAGGTCTGTCTACATCGTTTATTTGTTTTGTAGTTTATCAAGTGTATTTCGTTTCGTCTTCGTCTTGTTTAATAAATCATTATGTCACATAACCACGCTGCATTTTGGTCGAATCACTACTCCTCCTCTTCGTACAAACAGGACACCTCGAGTGCCGTACTTCTTCATTACACAAAAGAATAACCTCAACCAATTTCTCAAGACTGTTCACATCCAGTGGAAGCGGTAGGAACTGCAAGCAGGTCCCTTAGAAATCTGGTTTCCCAATGAAAATCATTGAACAGAGAGTGACCTCAAAAAAATAAATTAATCTGAATGGTTTGTCCTCTGGGGTTCGCCTACTAAATAAGTTATGTTATACTCACATACATGATTCGAACAGTTTTAGAGACTTCAGAGTGTTTCCTATCCAAATCTACTAATAATATACATATCTTATCTTCTGGGGATGAGTAGCTGGCAGTTTAATTTGGGCATGCTTTTCATCCAAAATTCCGAATGCTGCCCCCTACCCTAGAGAAGATAAGTAAAAAATTCAAAATACAAGTCAAAAGTAAATAAACAGCAGCAGTAAAATAACAAGCGAGGATACAACCAGGAGGTTTCGGTATAGAGTCAATGTGCGGGGGCACCGGTTAGTCGAGGTAATTGAGGTAATATGTACATGTAGGTAGAGTTAAAGTGACTATTCATAGATTATAAACAGAGAGTAGCAGCAGTGTAAAAGACGGGTCTGGGTAGCCCTTTGATTAGCTGTTCAGCAGTCTTATGGCTTAGGGGTAGAAGCTGTTGACAAGCCTTTTGGACATAGACTTGGCACACCGGTACCATTTGCCGTGCGGTAGCAAAGAGAACAGTCTATGACTTGGGTGGCTGGAGTATTTGACAATTTCTAGGGCCTTCCTTTGACACCGCCTGGTATAGAGGTCCTGGATGGCAGGAAGCTTGGCGCCAGTGATGTACTGGCCTGTATGCACTACCCTCTGTAGTGCCTTGCGGTCGGACCCCGAGCAGTTGCCATACCAGGCAGTGATGCAACCTGTCAGGATGCTCTCGATGGTGCAGCTGTAAAACCTTTTGAGGATCTGAGGACGCATGACAAATATTTTCAGTCACCTGAGGGGGAATAGGTTTAAAGTGAGCAAAATCCATACCAATAGTTTGAATAACTTTGTCTCACAACAAACCCTAACCCTAACCCTATTCCTGATTTGTTTACCGTAAAATGTCAGGCATTTTCCAAATCATTCCGGGAACCTTTTCAAACCTCACACACAGCATTAAAATATTGACTTGTTATACAAGCTAGTTTCTGGTGTTGTGTAAACTGTTGTCAAGGGTAACACGTTCACCCTGAATACATCAGTCTATTGATTAAACTTCTTATGGCTGCAGTCCCGTTAACGGGATTGATATGACAACAGCCAGTCGAAGTGCAGGGCGCCAAATTCAAAAAACAGAAATCTCATAATTAAAATTCCTCAGACATTCATGTGTCTTATATCATTTTAAAGGTAATCTTGTTGTTAATCCCACCAAAGTGTCTGATTTCAAATAGACTTTTCAGCGAAAGCACTACAAACGATTATGTTAGGTCACCACAAAACGACAATAACCACAGCCATTTTTTCCAGCTAAAGATAGCTTCACAAAAACCAGAATAGAGATTAAATTAATCACTAACCTTCGATTATTTTCATCAGATGACACTCATAGGACTTCATGTTACACAATACATGCATGTTTTGTTTGATTAAGTTAATATTTATATAAAAAAATCAGAGTTTACATTGAGGCGCTAGATTCACTAGTTGCAAAAACATCAAGTGACTTGCATAGCCACATCGTTTCAACAGAAATACTCAACATAAATATAAATGATAGTACAAGTAATACACATAGAATTATAGATATACCTCTCCTTAATGCAACCGCTGTGTCAGATTTCAAAAAAACTTTACGGAAATATAAACCATGCAATAATATGAGACGGAGCTCAGATGATTAGCCAAATTAGCCACCATGTTGGACTCAACAGAAACCAGAAAATACATGATAAATGTTTCCTTACCTTTGATGAATTCATCAGAATGTAGTCCTAGGAATCCCAGGTCCACAATAAATGCTTGATTTGTTCGTTCATGTCCGTTATTTATGTCAAATTAGCTACTTTCGAATTGTTTACCAAATACTCTAACCAAAGTCTCAAAGCGCGACCACTATAACGTGACGAAATGTCCAAACGTTCCGTTACAGTCAGTAGAAACATGGCAAACGATGTACTGAATCAATCTTTAGAATGTTGTTAACATACACATGCAAGAGTTGACATGGTGAACTGTAGGTGTTGTTATTGTGAAGTGGAAATGTTTAGGAGCACCCCCCACTCAGCCATGAAGCTCACAGAACAGGACCGTCGAGTTTTGAAGCACATTGCGTGTAACAATCGTCTGTCCTTGGTGGCAACACTACCGAGTTGCAAACTGCCTCCGGAAGCAACGTACAAGAACGCCGACTGGGGGCATAATCGCCCAACATATATGACCGACATCACTAATGCTCCTGTGGCTGAATGGAAGCAAGTTCACGCAGCAATGTTCCAACATCTAGTGGAAAACCTTCCCAGAAGAGTGGAGGCTGTTATAGCAGCAATGTTCCAACATCTAGTGGAAAGCCTTCCCAGAAGACTGGAGGTTGTTATAGCAGCAAAAGGGGGACCAACTCCATAATAATGCACATGATTTTGGAATGAGATGTTAGACGAGCTGGTGTCCACATACTTTTGGTTATGTAGTGTATATACACACTCGTGTGTCTGTGTACATACAGTTGAAGTTGGAAGTTTATATACACCTTAGCCAAATACATTTAAACTCAGTTTTCACAATTCCTGACATCTAATCCTGTTAAAATGCCCTGTCTTAGGTCAGTTAGGATCACCACTTTATTTTAAGAATGTGAAATGTCAGAATAACATTAGAGAGAAATATTTATTTCAGCTTTTATTTCTTTCATCACATTCCCAGTGGGTCAGAAGTTTACATAAACTCAATTAGTATTTGGTAGCATTTCCTTTAAATTGTTTAACTTGGGTCAGACGTTTTGGGTAGCCTTCCACAAGCTTCCCACAATAACTTGGGTGAATTTTGGCCCATTCCTCCTGACAGAGCTGGTGTAAATGAGTCAGGTTTGTAGGCCTCTTTGCTCGCACACGATTTTTCAGTTCTGCCCACAAATCTTCTACAGGATTGAGGTCAGGGCTTTGTGATGGCCACTCCAATACTTTGACTTTGTTGTCCTTAAGCCATTTTGCCACAACTTTGAAAGTATGCTTAGGATCATTGTCCATTTGGAAGAACCATTTGCGAAAAAGCTTTTAACTTCCTGACTGATGTCTTGAGATGTTGCTTCAATATATCCACATAATTTTCCTCTTCATGATGCCATCTATTTTGTGAAGTGCACCAGACCCTCCTGCAGCAAAGCACCCCCACAACATGATGCTGCCACCACCGTGCTTCATGGTTGGGATGGTGTTCTTCTGCTTGCAAGCATTCCCCTTTGTCCTCCAAACATATCGATGGTCATTATGGCCAAACAGTTCTATTTTTGTTTCATCAGACCAGAGGACATTTCTCCAAAAAGTACGATCTTTGTCCCCATGTGCAGTTGCAAACCGTAGTTTGGCTTTTTTATGGCGGTTTTGGAGCAGTGGCTTCTTCCTTGCTGAGCGGCCTTTCAGGTTATGTCGATATAGGACTCGTTTTACTGTGTATATAGCTACTTTTGTACCTGTTTCCTCCAGCATCTTCACAACGTGCTTTGCTGTTGTTCTGGGATTGATTTGCACTTTTCGTACCAAAGTGTACGTTCATCTCTAGGAGACAGAACGTGTCTCCTTCCTGAGCGATATAACGGCGGTCCTATGGTGTTTATACTTGCGTACTTTAGTTTGTACAGATGAACGTGGTACCTTCAGGCATTTGGAAAATGCTCCCAAGGATGAACCAAACTTGTGGAGGTCTACACATTTTTTTCTGAGGTCTTGGCTGATTTCTTTTGATTTTCGCATGATGTCAAGCAAAAAGGCACTGAGTTTGAATGTGAGTTTGAATGAGTGAAATAATCTGTGTGTAAACAATTGTTGGAAAAATTACTTGTGTCATGCACAAAGTAGATGTAACCAACTTGCCAAAACTATAGTTTGTTAATAAGACATGTGTGGAGTAGTTGAAAAACGAGTTCTAACGACTCCAACCTAAGTGTATGTAAACTTCCGACTTCAAATGTATGTTGTTAATTATGATATCCTGCATGCATCTGTTTGTTTTAATTAATAAGCTTTAAACATGATATGCTGCATTGCAATAGGCTTAATATTGTATCAGTTTTCCTCTGAGGAGACCAATCTATTTATACCACAGATCCTTGGTTGATGCTGTAGTGTTGGGCTGGGAGTAGAGAGTAGAGTAGAGGAGAGGGGAAGCGAGGCGAGCCGGGTAGAGGAGAGGAGTGGAGGGGAGAGGAGAGGAGAAGATAGGAGGGGAGAGGAGAGGAGAAGATAGGAGGAGAAGATAGGAGAAGAGAGGAGGGGAGAGGAGGGGAGAGGAGAGGAGAAGAGAGGCGGGAAGAGGAGAGGAGAAGTTAACAAAAGGGAAGGTGACGGGAGGAGAGAGGAGAGGTAAGGATATCAGGGGAGAGGAGTGGAGAGGAAGGGATGTGTTAAGTGAAATCCTTTATGAAGCATGTCTGCTACATTGGCCCTGCCATGCTTTGCCAGTCAGATTTGCTTTATTTTAGTTGGTTTGTTTTTGTTTTCTCTCATGATCGGACAGAAAACCCACAGTATACACAGCTGTGGACTGTGGTTACATTCATGGCAGATAATGATCCCACCATAACTGTATACCGAAGACTCAGTTTGACTTGGCTCGATGGACGGGGAGTGGAAAAAGAATACTCAGGATGTCTCTCTAGCCTAAACCAGGGCCAATTGGGGGCAATCATCCAAATGAATGATATACTGATTGAGGACAGAGTCTGTCTCTAGCCTGTCTGTAATATCATCCCCATCGGTGGCCTGCATGGAAATAGTCTTCAGATACTTCAAAGGCTTGAATCCTATTCTCATTATGACGTCATAATGGTTTGGCTGAAGATTCACCTGGATATTTCATTCTAAACATCTCATCTGGATGTTTATACACAGTGGGGGGTTTATCACACACACACACACACACACACACACACACACACACACACACACACACACACACACACACACACACACACACACACACACACACACACACACACACACACACCTACTGTACGTGTGTGTGTGTGTCTTATGATGTGGCTGTTCTATGGTGAGATCCTCTTTGTCTAATGGGACGGGATGTAGCTCTAAGTGTAATCACAGGGGCATCATGTGACTAGGTGTAATATCAGAGACAGACTATCAAGGCACAAGGCGAGACCCAAATACAGACACAGGAGGCAGATGGTTGGAGTCTTACAATGTTTATTAATCCAAAGGGGTAGGCAAGAGAATGGTCGTGGACAGGTAAACAGGTCAAAACCAGATCAGAGTCCAGGAGGTACAGAGTGGCAGACAGGCTCGTGGTCAAGGCAGGCAGAATGGTCAGGCAGGCGGGTACAAAGTCCAGAAACAGGCAAGGGTCAAAACCGGGACGACTAGAAATAGGAGAATGCAAAAAGCAGGAGAATGGGAAACCCGCTGGTTGACTTGGAAACATAGAAAACGAACTGTCACAGAGAGACAGGAAACACAAGGATAAGTACACTGGGGAAAATAAGCGACACCTGGAGGGGGTGGAGACAATCACAGGAACAGGTGAAACAGATCAGGGCTGTGACACAGACAGTGTATCACATCATGTTAATTTCTCCCCTCAAAGGGAGTGGGATGGTCCAAGATATGAGTGTTGGATGTTTTGACTCAAGTAGGGCGATGTGGTGATATGAGAACCCCTTTGGCCTCCGAATGGAAGGATCCTCCAGCCTTTTGGCAGTGTGACTGAAGGGCATAGAGATTCAGGAGTTGCTTCTAGCTTCCTACCCATGCCCACAACCCCCTCAGCCCCAACCATACCATACCCTACCCATGCCCACAACCCCCTCAGCCCCAACCATACCATACCCTACCCATGCCCACAACCCCCTCCAGCCCCAACCATACCATACCCACGCCTCCCCCCAGCCCCAACCATACCATACCCACGCCTCCCCTCCAGCCCCAACCATACCATACCCACGCCTCCCCTCCAGCCCCGACCATACCATACCCACGCCTCCCCTCCAGCCCCAACCATACCATACCCACGCCTCCCCTCCAGCCCCGACCATACCATACCCACGCCTCCCCTCCCCTCCAGCCCCGACCATACCCACGCCTCCCCTTCAGCCCCGACCATACCATACCCACGCCTCCCCTTCAGCCCCGACCATACCATACCCACGCCTCCCCTTCAGCCCCGACCATACCATACCCACGCCTCCCCTCCAGCCCCAACCATACCATACCCACGCCTCCCCCCAGCCCCAACCATACCCACGCCTCCCCTCCAGCCCCAACCATGCCCTACCCACGCCTCCCCCCCAGCCCCAACCATACATTGCCACGACCCCCCAGCCCCAACAATATCACGCCCTGCCCATGGCCCATCTCGTCCCACACAGCTAGGCCTAACACACAGCAAAGAGGCCTGCTATACTCCAATGTCCAACTTGATCGTGTTAAAGATGTTTGTTCCTATTTTGTGTGGTTTATAAACCTCTTTGCCAAACCATGTGAGAAAGGGAGTGGTAACGACCGTGGTCGCTAACTCACCCTGGATAACGGTTGTTTAGACAAAATATAAAGGTCTGAAGTCTGTCTTAGCCATTAATTAAAGCGATGTGTGATTCCAGTGCTGCTTGCTGGCATGATAGGCCAATGCACAGAGACAGCTACCTTAGCTCTTTGGGTGAATTATGGGGAAGGGTGGATGTGGTGGAGGTAACCTGATTCAGAGACTAGTCTTGCCTGAGGGTAGCTATTAAGTTCCTGCACAAGTCGGTGAGTGAATTCGACGCTGAGCGCTAATCTTGTGTGTGTGTGTAGCGCTGTTTGAGCTAGCAACACATTAATCCTGAGTAATCCCCATCACGCCTCAAACGCTGTCTATCTCAATGCTTCCGGGTCCTGTCTATCAACCCACCGTCTGCCTTTCCCCTTTTTCTCAATGTCTCAACCTCACCAGATAAATGGACGGGGATGTCGACAGGATCTGCCATTTCCCATCGAAAAGAAAAAGAAAATAAATGTTTTTCATTAAGTATGTTTTTCCATTTCCCTAATACAAGGTCAATGTTTAATTTATTTCTTAAATTGTGTTTTCAACGTTCCAATTTAACTGATTTCAACAACAAAGTGCAGAGTTATTCTCTAGCGGTGCCGCCTCAGAATTTCCAAATGTGGTCTCATATTGCATAAACAGATTAGAATCAAAACACAAGGGCTCGGCACTTAGGAATTCATCTCATTGCAGACCAGGAATGTGTCCGTCCCTCCCGTTATTGTCAATGTCTACTTGACTTCCATTGATATACACCTCATCAGGACATTGGGGGAGTTTTTAAAGTGAGCCTCCAATTCATTAGTTCAAACCATATGATCCAGCACTATTGTATTGAGTGGAACAGAACGCCCTGCTAATTCGTATTGATGAGAGGTTAGAGGTCATAAATGTAACAATTTCCGCACTTTGCTTTTGTATTCAGGAATGGCTATTGACGATAAGCCTCCATAGGATCTATTCTTAGATCAGAGAAGAAAACAACTTGTAAAGGAAGCTAGATTCCCATGGAGGTTTTGAGTTAGTATATTCGGGTGCCTTTTTCATGAATAGAGTTTTAAGTGGAGCAAGCTGGTACTTTAGGAAAGAGTAAAGAATGACAAGGGGCTTGGCTCACGTCTCAGGTCTCACATCTCAGGTCTCAGGACTCAGGACTCAGGACTCAGGACTCAGGACTCAGGTCTCAGGACTCAGGTCTCACATCTAAGGTCTCAGGTCTCAGGTCTCACATCTAAGGTCTCAGGTCTCACATCTAAGGTCTCAGGACTCAGGACTCAGGTCTCAGGACTCAGGTCTCAGGACTCAGGTCTCAGGACTCACATCTAAGGTCTCAGGACTCAGGACTCAGGTCTCAGGTCTTGGCTCACATCTCAGGTCTCACGTCTCAGGTCTCACATCTCAGGTCTCAGGACTCAGGACTCAGGACTCAGGTCTCAGGACTCAGGACTCAGGACTCACATCTAAGGTCTCAGGTCTCAGGTCTCACATCTAAGGTCTCAGGTCTCAGGACTCAGGACTCAGGTCTCAGGACTCAGGTCTCAGGACTCAGGTCTCAGGACTCACATCTAAGGTCTCAGGACTCAGGACTCAGGTCTCAGGACTCAGGTCTCAGGTCTCAGGTCTCAGGACTCAGGTCTCAGGTCTCAGGACTCAGGTCTCAGGACTCAGGTCTCAGGACTCAGGTCTCAGGTCTCAGGACTCAGGTCTCAGGACTCAGGTCTCACATCTAAGGTCTCAGGACTCAGGTCTCACATCTAAGGTCTCAGGTCTCAGGACTCACATCTAAGGTCTCAGGACTCAGGTCTCATGTCTCATGTCTCATGTCTCATGTCTCAGTTCTCAGGATGGTCCGGTTGCTTAAACAGGCTCTATGTTGTAATCAACAAGAGGCGTCCTCAATGTGCTCAAGGATGTGTTTTTGAGGCTGACCTCTGACGCACAGAGCAGGAACCACGTCAGCCAGAGCCACATTTATAGCTGCCTGCTAGATATTGCTTGTACAGCAGCTAGGAAATACAAAGTAAACAATTATAATTTTAACCTGTTCAAATAGTACATTTGAGTAATGAGCTGTATTCTTCACCTGTCCAAATAGTGCAAGTCCAGTTACTATTGGTCTAGTCCTAAACTATAATTTGGTTATTATTTATCTATTCAATCGATAGTGCTCTTTATGCAGTGGATGCAAGCCCCATTTGAAATGTAAACTCATTGTCTGAGGTGGGGATGGACTGGGATCTAAAGTCTCTGTCTGAGGTGTGGATGGACTTGGATCTAAACTCTCTGTCTGAGGTGTGTATGGACTGGGATCTAAACTCTCTGTCTGAGGTGGGGATGGACTGGGATCTAAACTCTCTGTCTGAGGTGTGGATGGACTGGGATCTAAACTCTCTGTCTGAGGTGGGGATGGACTGGGATCTAAACTCTCTGTCTGAGGTGTGGATGGACTGGGATCTAAACTCTCTGTCTGAGGTGTGGATGGACTGGGATCTAAAGTCTCTGTCTGAGGTGTGGATGGACTGGGATCTAAACTCTCTGTCTGAGGTGGGGATGGACTGGGATCTAAACTCTCTGTCTGAGGTGTGGATGGACTGGGATCTAAACTCTCTGTCTGAGGTGTGGATGGACTGGGATCTAAACTCTCTGTCTGAGGTGTGGATGGACTGGGATCTAAACTCTCTGTCTGATGGTGGATGGACTGGGATCTAAAGTCTCTGTCTGAGGTGTGGATGGACTGGGATCTAAACTCTCTGTCTGAGGTGGGGATGGACTGGGATCTAAACTCTCTGTCTGAGGTGTGGATGGACTGGGATCTAAACTCTCTGTCTGAGGTGTGGATGGACTGGGATCTAAACTCTCTGTCTGAGGTGTGGATGGACTGGGATCTAAACTCTCTGTCTGATGGTGGATGGACTGGGTTCTAAACGCTGTATTATGGTGAATGGACTGGGATCTAAACTCTGTCTGATGGTGGATGGACTGGGATCTAAACTCTGTCTGATGGTGGATGGACTGGGATCTAAAGTCTGTCTGATGGTGGATGGACTGGGTTCTAAACTCTGTCTGATGGTGGATGGACTGGGTTCTAAACGCTGTCTGATGGTGGATGGACTGCGAACTAAACTCTATCTGATGGTGGATGGACTGGGATCTAAACTCTATCTGATGGTGGATGGACTGGGATCTAAACTCTGTCTGATGGTGGATGGAATCTATGTATCGTGCTCATGTTTTCCTCCCACATTGTGTCCCTGAAGTCTGCTGAGCTGAGGCATTGTAATGAAAAGAAAACCCTGATATTGGAAGGAAGTACAGCGACACAATATAAACTCACAAAGCTCCCAGGCCTGTTCATCTTTCACACAAGAGCGATCACATTGTAGTCCCTTCAGCTCTGGTTAAGCACAATTTGCTCTCTCTAGCTCTGTCAGTGAGGTGTCTCAGTAAAACAGTGTCGTAACTATGTTTTCTCTCTCTCTCTATTGTGTTCTCTATCTCTGTTTTATCTCACTTTTTCTATCCGTGGGATTTGAAATGTTTAGGCTACAGTAGCTCAGCTGTCTGTGTGTTCGTTGGGCTTGACTGGCCCTTGTGGATTTTGGGTAGGAAGGACAGTAATGTGGTTGATTTGATATGTTTATGACCATGAGTTAGAACAGCATGTTGTGGTGTAAATGCTACTCTATGTCAGGGTGTAAATACAACTGTATATGGTGATGTAAATACTACTTTATATTGCGATGTAAATACTACTGTATATCGTGGTGTAAATACAACTGTATAGCGTGATGTTAATGCTTCTGTATATTCCGATGTAAATACTACTGTATATCGCGATGTAAATACTACTGTATATCGCAATGTAAATACTACTGTATATCGTGGTGTAAGTACTACTGTATATCGTGATGTAAATACTACTGTACATCGTGATGTAAATACTACTGTATATCGTGATGTAAATACTACTGTATATCGTGATGTAAATACTACTGTATATCGTGACGTAAATACTACTGTATATCGTGGCGTAAATACTACTGTATATCGTGACGTGAATACTACTGTATATCGTGATGTAAATACTATTGTATGTCGTGATGTAAATACTACTGTATATTGTGATGTAAATACTACTGTATATCGTGATGTAAATACTACTGTATATCGTGATGTAAATACTACTGTATATCGTGACGTAAATACTACTGTATATCGTGGCGTAAATACTACTGTATATCGTGACGTGAATACTACTGTATATCGTGATGTAAATACTATTGTATGTCGTGATGTAAATACTACTGTATATCGTGATGTAAACTGAAATGTAATTCATGATGTCTGAAGTCACGTGAACTTCTTATGGCTGCAATCCCGGTGACGGGATGATATGACAACAGCCAGTTAAAGTCTAGGGCGCCAAATTCAAAACAACAGAAATCTCATAATTAACATTCCTCAGACATACATGTGTTTCATACCATTTTAAAGGTATTCTTGTTGTTAATCCCACCAAAGTGTCCGATTTCAAATATGCTTGTCAGCGAAAGCACTACAAACGCTTATGTTAGGTCACACCAAACCACAATAAGCACAGCCATTTTTCCAGCATAAGATAGCAGTCACAAAAAATCTGAAATATAGCTAAAATGAATCACTAACCTTTGATAATCTTCATCAGATGACACTCATAGGACTTCATGTTACACAATACATGTATGTTTTGTTTGATAAAGTTCATATTTATATTAAAAAATCAGAGTTTACATTGGCGCGTTACATTCACTAGTTCCAAAAACATCCAGTGATAGTGCATAGCCACATCGTTTCAACAGAAATACTCATCATAAATGTAGATGATAATACATGTTATACACATTGAATCATAGATATACCTCTCCTTAATGCAACCGCTGTGTCAGATTTCAAAAAAACTTTACGGATAAAGCAAATCATGCAATAATCTGAGACGGAGCTCAGAACAATAGCCAAATTAGCCGCCATGTTGGGGTCAACAGAAACCAGAAAATACATGATAAATGTGTCCTTACCTTTGATGAACTTCATCAGAATGCAGTCCTAGGAATCCCAGGTCCACAATAAATGCTTGATTTGTTCGATAATGTCCGTTATTTATGTCCAATTAGCTACTTTGGAATTGTTTTCCAAACGCGCTAACCAAAGTCACAAAGCACGTCCACTATAATTGTCCCAAAAAAATGTCCAAAAGTTCCGTAACAGTCAGTAGAAACATGTCAAACGATGTACTGAATCAATCTTTAGAATGTTGTTAACATACATCTTGAATAACGTTCCAACCGGAGAATTACATTGACTTCAGTTGACCGATGGAACGGAGCTCCCTCTCATGTGAACGCGCCAGTTCAATGCGTGGTCACCTCATGGCAGTGATTACTCATTCCGGTCTCCTTCGAACCCCCTTCACATTAGAGTCATCAGACAAAGTTCTATTGACTGTTGACATCTAGTGGAAGCCGTAGGAAGTGAAAACTCATCCATATCTCGCTGTAATTTCAATGAGAGCTTGGTTGAAAATCTGCCTGGGATCTGCCACCCCCAGAAAAAATCCAAACAGAAAGTGGAACTTCTCAGGTTTTTGCCTGCCATATGAGTTCTGTTATACTCACAGACATAATTCAAACAGTTTTAGAAACTTCAGAGTGTTTTCTATCCAATACTAATAATACTATGCATATATTAGCAACTATGACATAGGAGCAGGCCGTTTACTCTGGGCACCTCTGTGCACCTTTCATCCAAGCTACTCAATACTGCCCCTTCAGCCATAAGAAGTTAAAGTGACAAAGGTTCATTGTTTGTCCATCAGATGCGACTCCACTGTATTTCTTGGTCAATGTTATTTTGTTTACTATGTCCCTCACTCAGGATGCAAATACAATCTACTTCTGTTTATTACATCAACATTTGCCATCACCTTGGCTGTAGCATCATCCTTTCCTGCCTCACTCACTGTGTTTAATATTGAGGGCTGTCTGTACTGTTCTGTTCAGTCTGCAAGACTTGTTGTATTGGCCTTCCCTGATTTAAACGTGTTAACCAGGAGTTTGTGGCTCTTCACTCCTTGAAGGATTTTGGCGTGCTGTAAAGGTTAAGACCATTTTCCATCAGTGAGTGTAGAGTTTGTGAGTGATTGTAATTTCATCATATGTATATTACTAGGATATACTGTATCATATTTACATGGAACAAAATATACTGAACAAAAATATTAATGCACCGTGCAACGATTTCAAGGAGTTGACTAAGTTACAGGTCATATGAGGAAATCAGTCAATTGAAATCAATTCATTCGGCCCTAATCTATGAATTTCAGATGATGAAGAATACAGATATGTATCTGTTGGTCAGATACCTTAAAAATAATTGGCCTTACAATGGACTTCAGGAAATCGTAACGGTATTTTTGTGCATTCAAATTGTTATTGATGAAACACATTCGTGTTTGTTGTCCGTAGCTTATGCCTGCCCCATACCATAACCCCACCGCCACCATGGGGCACTCTGTTCACAACATTGACATCAGCAAACCGCTCACCCAAACGACGCCATACACATGGTCTGCGGGTTGGATGTACTGCCAAATTCTCTAAAACGATGTTGTAGATGGCTTATGGTAGAGGAATTAACATTAAATTATCTGGCAACAGCTCTGGTGGACATTCCTTCAGTCAACAGGCCAAATTTCTCCCTCTAAACTAGAGACATATGTGTTGTTGTTATGACAAAACTGCACATTTCAGATTAGCCTTTTATTGTCCCCCAGCACAAGGTGCACCTGTTTATTAATCATGCTGTTTAATTAGCGTCTTGATATGCAACACCTGTCAGGTGGATGGATTATCTTGGCAAAGGAGAAATGCTCACTAACAGGGATGTAAACAACATTTTGGAGAAATAATGCTTTTTTGTGCGTATGAAACATTTCTGGGATCTTATATTTCAGCTCATGAAATGTGGAACCAACACTTTACGTGTATGAAGATTGCTAATACAGTTTAGTATGCCAGTATATACTTGAATACTTACTAATTCCAAACACACACACACACACACACACACACACACACACACACACACACACACACACACACACACACACACACACACACACACACACACACACACACACACACACACACACACACACACACACACACACCACACGCACACACACACACACCACATGCACACCACATGCACACCACTCACACGCAGCTCATGCACACACACCACACACATGCACACAAACACACATGCACACACATACAAAACACACATGCGCACACACACACACACACACACACACACACACTCACACACTCCACAAACACTCGCCGACCCTGCACCTTTCTGCATTCCTCTCTAAATAGAAATATTGTCTGTGAAAGCACTCACATAGCTACTGACATTACCAAGCACTCACATAGCTACTGACATTACCAAGCACTCACATAGCTACTGACATTACCAAGCACTCACATAGCTACTGACATTACCAAGCACTCACATAGCTACTGACATTACCAAGCACTCACATAGCTACTGACATTACCAAGCACTCACATAGCTACTGACATTACCAAGCACTCACATAGCTACTGACATTACCAAGCACTCACATAGCTACTGACATTACCAAGCACTCACATAGCTACTGACATTACCAAGCACTCACATAGCTACTGACATTACCAAGCACTCACATAGCTACTGACATTACCAAGCACTCACATAGCTACTGACATTACCAAGCACTCACACAGCTACTGACATTACCAAGCACTCACACAGCTACTGACATTACCAAGCACTCACATAGCTACTGGCATTACCAAGCACTCACATAGCTACTGACATTACCAAGCCTCTTCTAATGGCTCAAGTACATCGCATCGACATTGCTGTTTCGTTTTACACTTGATTTAGATCTCCTCTCGCTGCAAAACGCCACCGATCATGTCATGAGGAAGAGTTCACAGGAAAGAAAATTCTCCCAGAAGGAATTCCTTTCACCTGGAGAATAGATGGAAGACAAGAAAGAAGACAAAGATGTGTGGTTTAGGATCGAAGCATAAGCATAGGCCTCAAACCAACTCCAAGTATCCTCACACCTCTCTCGCTCTCGCTCT
Source organism: Salvelinus namaycush (assembly GCF_016432855.1). NCBI lineage: Eukaryota > Metazoa > Chordata > Actinopteri > Salmoniformes > Salmonidae > Salvelinus > Salvelinus namaycush. Next base: position 42,634,763 of record NC_052319.1, on the reverse strand, counting down.
CTCTGTCTCTCTCGCTCTCTCCCCCTTAGTTTCTCTTCACCTTATTTTCACTTTGATTTATGTCCCTTTGCACAGATCTCACATTCTGACACTAAACTGGATGTCCTCCTGCACAGATCTCACTTTGTGACAGTAAATTGGTAAAATATTTATGTCATGATGTGCAAGTACGGCTTACGACCTGAACTGCCCAAACAAAGCCCCCAGTGACTCTTGTTTGACCTGTGTTAATGTTGCTTTCACCGTGAGTGTTTGGTGTGTCGTGATAGTGTCCATTACTATACCAAACTACAATAAATAAAAACAAATACTTAAGTTAAGTAATGCAAACTAAAAAAACAGACAGATAGGGATATTGATTATATTCCAGTCTTTAGATGCACAACATTAGATCGAATGTTAATTTTCTGCCTCCTCTGCTGTATCACTAACAAGCTCAATGATAAGAGGATATTTATACTATGACTAGTATATGTAATAGCATGTGTCTGAGATCCAGTATATTATCTGTCATATCATCCCTTTCTTTTCGTGAATAATTCCATCAAAGAAATACAAGTCAATCAGCAGTGATGGGTTCACTCTGGATATCAGATAGTTAGAACATAGTTGAACAGCAGTGAGAGGTTCACTCTGGATATCAGATAGTTAGAACATAGTTAAACACCAGTGATGGGTTCACTCTGGATATCAGATAGTTAGAACATAGTTAAACAGCAATGAGAGGTTCACTCTGGATATCAGATAGTTAGAACATAGTTAAACAGCAATGAGAGGTTCACTCTGGATATCAGATAGTTAGAACATAGTTAAACAGCAATGAGAGGTTCACTCTGGATATCAGATAGTTAGAACGTAGTTAAACAGCAGTGATGGGTTCACTCTGGATACCAGATAGTTAGAACGTAGTCAAACAACAGTGATGGGTTCAGTCTGGCTATCAGACAGTGAGGCCTTGCCATATTGGCAGTGTGAAGTGACTCAAATCCTAATTATCCAATTAGAATCATTTCATTTTCCTGCAGTGTGAATGGCGAAAAAACACATGGAATCGAATATTTCAATCCACATTTCAAACCACCTTTGTACTGTAGGTGGTTTCAAGTCAGATACAAATCAGCTTCCTGGACATGTGACTTGTGTGTGAATGGTCATATCTGATTTATTTGCTCTCAAGTGGTTTTTAGACTGTTATTTGGCATATTGTGTTGCGTGCTAGCTACTCTGTTGACAGTTTGACAAGAACATGCGGTTGATAACTAGCTCGTTAATTGTTTACAAACAAATTAGTGAATGTGCTAGAAAGCTTAACAGCTACCTAGCTAAGTAGTTAACTGCTGTGGCTAACTAGTTGACTGCTGTGGCTAGCTAGTTGACTGCTGTGGCTAGCTAGCTAGTTGACTGCTGTGGCTAGCTAGCTAGTTGACTGCTGTGGCTAGCTAGCTAGTTGACTGCTGTGGCTAGCTAGTTGACTGCTGTGGCTAGCTAGTTGACTGTTATGGCTAGCTAGTTGACTGCTGTGGCTAGCTAGCTAGTTGACTGCTGTGGCTAGCTAGCTAGTTGACTGTTGTGGCTAGCTAGTTGACTGCTGTGGCTAGCTAATTTACTGCTTTGGCAAGCTAGTTTACTGCTGTGGCTAGCTAGCTAGTTCACTGCTCTGGCTAGCTAGCTAGTTGACTGCTGTGGCTAGCTACAAATGACTCGTTTTGGAAGTTGGATCATCTTCTTATCCTTTGAGGCTTCTTACTCTGAGATTTTGAACATTCAAAGCCACTGGGAAACGTCCATGACAGGCATTGTTGTCAGCTTCGCTTGCTACATGACTTCTGAGTGATAGGAAGCAAGAGCTTCACCACCAATCAGCCTACACCACTGCACACACACCCGTCTTTACTATGACAACTAGCATATCCTTGTCAGCAAATTACTGCTGTCTGAAAGTACACAAATCCGATTTGGTCCCATGCAACTTGCTGTTTGGACAGTCAGTAGTCCAAAACGGATCTTAAAAATGTAACTGATTTGAGCATTAAGTTCTGCAGTGTGAGCCGAGGCTTTATAGAATGAGTAGGAACACAGAGTGATCGGACGGACTCAGGGAATGCAGGTACTATGTGTGTGTTTGTGTGCGGGTGCGCCGCTGCATGGGTTTTTGTTGGGGGCACCACATTGCTGTGCTGTTCCTATCTCCAACACAGAGCATGGACTAGGGTTCGATAGGGGAGAAAGGAGAGACAGTAAAAACAATATACACTAAAATGACAATAGCATTATGATAATTCAGAAAGATAGGAACCACTATTGCATAACTTTTGCATTTACTTTTGTGGGGGAAATCAAAGCATTGGCTCAACTTATTTGGGCAAGACACATTGGGTAGTTTATAGGTTTATGCAGAAAAAGATGATGAGAAAAGGGAGAAGGTAGAACACCTCTGCCAACCTTCTACAGACAGTATTTCATTTGGGATTAACTACAAGGTCCCCCCCCAGGTCAGAGAGAACTGAATGAAATACCATAGGCGGCTTTGCATACATTTGTTATGTTAAATGGGAACCAAAGGGAATGTATTTTGAAAGCTGTGTCTTTCAGCAGGTATTTGAAAATGAAAATAGCAGGAATACATATCCAACGTGTGTTGCCCCTTCGGACAACAAACACAACATCCATTTGTTGAATGCGTTGTGTTGCAATGACTTACTGGCGATACTTAGAATAAGCCGAGGATACGGTGGGTGACAGCATTAGCAGACAGTCAACCTGTTCCACCCGACATTTACCATTCCCTCAAAGTAACTTCCCGACGGGCCGCCCCCAGGTGGTAATGGTAGGTAACAACACATCCGCCAAGCTGATCCTCAATACGGGGGTGCATGCTCAGTCCCCTCCTCTAATCCCTGTTCACTCATGACTGCACGGCCAGGCACGACTCCAACACCATCATTAAGTTTGCCGATGACACAACAGTGGTAGGCCTGATCACCGACAACAATGAGACAGCCTATAAGGAGGAGGTCAGAGTCCTGACCGTGTGGTGACAGGACAACAACCTCTCCTTCAACGTAATCAAGACAAAGGAGATGATTGTGGACTACAGGAAAAAGAGGACCGAGCATGTCCCCATTCTCATTGATGGGGCTGCAGTAGAGCAGATTGAGAGCTTCAAGTTCCTTGGCGTCCACGTCACCAACAAACTAACATGGTCCAAGCACACCAAGACAGTCGTGAAGAGGGCACGACAAAACCTATTCCCCCCTCAGGAGACTGAAAAGATTTGGCTTGGGTCCTGAGATCCTCAAAAGTTTTTACAGCTGCACCATCAAGAGCATCCTGACTGGTTGCATCACTGCCTGGTATGGCAACTGCTCGGCCTCTGACCGCAAGGCACTACAGAGGGTAGTGCGTACGGCCCAGTACATCACCGAGGCCAAGCTTCCTGCCATCCAGGACCTCTATACCAGGTGGTGTCAGAGGAAGGCCCTAAAAATTGTCAAAGACACCAGCCACCCTAGTCATAGACTGTTCTCTCTGCTACTGGAGTGCCAAGTATAGGTCCAAGAGGCTTCTAAGCAGCTTCTACCCCCAAGCCATAATACTCCTGAATATCTAATCAAATGACTACCCAGACTATTTGCATTGCCCCCCTCACCCCTCCTTCTACGCTGCTGCTACTCTCTGTTGTTATCTATTTATTGTCACTTTAATAACTCTATCTACATGTACATACCACCTCAATTACCTCGACACCGGTGCCCCTGCACATTGACTCTGTACCTATCCCCCCTGTATATAGCTCTGCTATTGTTACTACAATTTTTCTCAATTGCTAAAACACAATTTCTGAAACCTTGCTCCATTTCCTGAAAACATTAAACACAAAACCTCATCTTCAAGCACTATTTACATAACCTCTGACTCCTCTCGCAAAATGAAACATTCGCCTCAAAACAGTTTTACCTGTATTCAAAATCAAACACTGCTCTCAAATCATAAACAAAGTGATTAACATGATATACACTCTCAAGCAGTCAGTAAACAATACACCGAAAAATAGAAAACACATTGTTCAAAACATACAATTCTCAGGGAGAAGTACATTTTTAATCTAAAAAAATATTCATATTTTTTTCCGTCATTGTCTTTTGATGAACGAAAACATGTTCTATCATAGTAGCTCAAAATTGATCAGAAATTACTACTCTGCTTTGCTCTTTGCAATTTTGTTTTTTGTTCTTCCTCCTCCTTGTACCCCTATTTTTACAGTACTGTACCCTACATCTCACAAACGTGTCCTTTGTCTCTGTGATACTGTAATTCTTGTTCTTTGTCTCTGTGGTACTGTAATTCTTGTTCTTTGTCTCTGTGAGACTGTAATTCTTGTTCTTTGTCTCTGTGATACTGTAATTCTTGTTCTTTGTCTCTGTGATACTGTAATTCTTGTTCTTTGTCTCTGTGAGACTGTAATTCTTGTTCTTTGTCTCTGTGATACTGTAATTCTTGTTCTTTGTCTCTGTGATACTGTAATTCTTGTCCTTTGTCTCTGTGATACTGTAATTCTTGTTCTTTGTCTCTGTGATACTGTAATTCTTGTTGTTTGTCTCTGTGATACTGTAATTCTTGTTCTTTGTCTCTGTGATACTGTAATTCTTGTTCTTTGTCTCTGTGATACTGTAATTCTTGTTCTTTGTCTCTGTGATACTGTAATTCTTGTTCTTTGTCTCTGTGATACTGTAATTCTTGTTCTTTGTCTCTGTGATACTGTAATTCTTGTTCTTTGTCTCTGTGATACTGTAATTCTTGTTCTTTGTCTCTGTGATACTGTAATTCTTGTTCTTTGTCTCTGTGATACTGTAATTCTTGTCCTTTGTCTCTGTGATACTGTAATTCTTGTCCTTTGTCTCTGTGATACTGTAATTATTGTCCTTTGTCTCTGTGAGACTGTAATTCTTGTCCCTTTGTCTCTGTGAGACTGTAATTCTTGTCCCTTTGTCTCTGTGATACTGTAATTCTTGTTGTTTGTCTCTGTGATACTGTAATTCTTGTTCTTTGTCTCTGTGATACTGTAATTCTTGTTCTTTGTCTCTGTGATACTGTAATTCTTGTTCTTTGTCTCTGTGATACTGTAATTCTTGTTCTTTGTTGATATGAACCTGCAACCAGTCAAAATCTATTGAGCAGTCGGTACTGTTAATAAATGGAAAGCACAATGTTCAGGCCCATACAATTTGTCCATTGTACTGTATACAGCCTACAATGCACTGTACTACAGTATACAATACTAAAAGGGACAGAAAATCAAAGGAGTAAACATGTGATCAATGTGCTTCTACTTGTCTTTGGGCTGGGTCAGGCCAGAGCACTTCGTCGACATCACAAGCAATATTGTCCCTCCTGAGGCAACGGGGGAAGAAGCCTCTTGTGTGCCGTATCCAGCCCTGACATGATTCCTTACCTATATCACCACAGGCTAAATCCATGGCTTGCAGCAGATTTACTCTGGTGTAGGGTTGTCTATCATACACTTTCCATCTCCAAGAGGAGAAAAACTCCTCAATCGGATTCAGGAAAGGCGAGTATGGAGGGAGGTACAAGTTCATAAACTGCCCATTGATGTTAAACCATTCCCTTACCTGAGCAGCTCGGTGGAAACTGACATTGTCCCACACTATCACATAGGTGGGAATGGGATTCTCATTTAGCTCTTGACCTTGCTGCTCTTGAACCTGCTGCTCAAATAAAATATCTCTTAGATTGGCAATAAATCTTAGAAGGTGCTGGGTGTTATATGGCCCGAGTGTAACATGGTGATGTAGAACACCATGGTTGCTGATAGCAGCACAGATTGTGACATTGCCACCTCGTTGACCAGGGACTTCAACAATGGCCCGCTGTCCAATCATGTTTCGGCCTCTCCTTCTCCTCTTTGTTAGATTGAAGCCTGCTTCATCGACAAAGATGAACTCATGGGGTCTGTCCAAGGATTCCAAGTCAAATATTGTCTGTGTAGAAATACAATATACTGTATGTAGGATTTTGTAAGTCGTACAGAGACAGTGCTATACTGTAGAGTACAATTAGGCTTCTGATTCACATACATTGTATGTACTGAAGAGAAATGTCATTCACATAGTATGTGTTAGTACTGTAGACAATCTGGATTACAGTAAATGTTTCTGAATGTACACTTACTTGCACATACTGAGCTCGCAGTTCTTTCACCCTTGGTGAGTTGTGCTCAAAGGTACTCTGTATACTTGTTTCATTCGCATCCTGTTACGATGGAGGACACGGTCAATTGTGGAAATTCTCACTGTCGATTCCCTGGAAGTGTGTGTTGTCTTGTATCACTCGTTCCTGGATTTCTCTGAGTCGTATTGCATTATCTTGAAGGACCATGCCAACTCTAACGGCCTCTTGCTCCCGAGTGAATATAGCTGTCCTTCCACCTGCATGTGGCAGCCTTGCAATTCTACAAAAAGTAGTTGTGCAGTTACAAAACATATTCATGCAGTACAATACATACAGTGATTATACTTTACAAATGTCTATTGAAACACCTGCATATAGTGTAGTACAGTAAATTTGCAATTACAAAAATACAGTAGTATACTGTACCTGTTCTCTTCTCTGAATGTCCTTACTATGGTGGACACAGAAAATCGGCTCAAACTGGGTTGCACTCTAAGTCCTGCTTCCCTCATTGTCAGTCCATGGACAAGAACATGGTCTATAACTGTTGCTCGAATTTCATCAGATATTTCCACTCTGTCTTCCTCTTCCTCTTCGTTCCTCCTCTTCATCTTTCTTGCCCTCCTCCTCCTCCTCTTCCTCCTCGTCGCCCACCTCGTATACGCACTCGTCCTCGTCCTCTCAAATTGTTTCTTTTATCCATTCTCAGACTTTCTCCTTCCCACCTTCAACAACCTGTTTGCTCTCTGAACTGGCTTATATTGGTTGTGTCGCATCATTTGAAACAGGTTAAATCAATTTTGAGTGGTTGTGTTCAATCAATGACATGTGTTCTCTATTTGTATTTGATTGTTGCCACTTGTGTTTACCAGTATGGATGACATGTGCATTAGAGTGCAGAATTTGTTTTGAGAATGAGAATGTGTTTAGAGTTTTGCTGAAAAGGTCTAAGTGAGATCTGCAAATTGTGTTTTACCATGTGAAATGGTTTAAGGTATTGACAACAGACTGCATAATTAGCTAAATGAGTCCAGGCAACTGAGAACTTTGTTCAGCCAATGGGTTTTAGTGTTTTAGCAACTGAGAACTTTGTTCAGCCAATGGGTTTTAGTGTTTTAGCAACTGAGAACTTTGTTCAGCCAATGGGTTTTAGTGTTTTAGCAACTGAGAACTTTGTTCAGCCAATGGGTTTTAGTGTTTTAGCAACTGAGAACTTTGTTCAGCCAATGGGTTTTAGTGTTTTAGCAACTGAGAACTTTGTTCAGCCAATGGGTTTTAGTGTTTTAGCAACTGAGAACTTTGTTCAGCCAATGGGTTTTAGTGTTTTAGCAACTGAGAACTTTGTTCAGCCAATGGGTTTTAGTGTTTTAGCAACTGAGAACTTTGTTCAGCCAATGGGTTTTAGTGTTTTAGCAACTGAGAAAAACTGTAACAGCTGTTCTTTAATTATTTGTTATTCTTATCTCTATCTTTCTTTTAGGTATTTTCTTAAAAAATGCATTGTTGGTTAAGGGCTTGTAAGTATGCATTTCACTGTAAGGTAAAATGTTGTATTCGGCGCATGTGATAAATAACATTTGATTTGAATAAACTGGCTTGACGTAAATGGTTGTTGGTGTGGAGGTGGGGACAGCGGTGTTGGTTGGCATGCAGTAGGTTGATGTCACCAACACCTCTCCCCTTCACAGTGGATCAGTCCAGGACCTTGATCAAAGCCATGTGACCTTGGCCACGCGGGGTGTTGATTGCCTCCGTGCACTCCTTGACACGGCTCGGCTTGGCCCACGACACCCTAATTAAAAGTGATAGTGAGAAGAGAAGGACTCCCACACACAAACTAAACAGACACTTCACTTCAGTTCTGCCTCTCCGCTCGTGACTCTGTTCCATGCTGTGTGTTGGAAGAGCACATCAATGTGGTCTCCCAACATAAACTCACTCATTCACTCACTCACTCACACGCAAGCACACACACACACACACACTCACAAACACTAAACACTAAACATACACACATACACACACACACACACACACTAAACACACACACATACACACATACACACACACTAAACACACACACATACACACACACACCAAACACACACACACACACATACACAAACACTAAACACACACACATACACACACACACTAAACACACACACATACAAACACACACTAAACACACACACACACACATACACACACACACTAAACACACACACACACACATACACACACACACTAAACACACACACACACACACATACACAAACACTAAACACACACACATACAAACACACACTAAACACACACACATACAAACACACACTAAACACACACACATACAAACACACACTAAACACACACACATACAAACACACACTAAACACACACACATACACAAACACTAAACACACACACATACAAACACACACTAAACACACACACATACACAAACACTAAACACACACACATACAAACACACACTAAACACACACACATACAAACACACACTAAACACACACACATACAAACACACACTAAACACACACACATACACAAACACTAAACACACACACATACAAACACACACTAAACACACACACATACACACACACATACAAACACACACTAAACACACACACATACACACACACACTAAACACACACACATACACACATACACTAAACACACACACATACACACACACACTAAACACACACACATACACACACACTAAACACACACACATACACAAACACTAAACACACACACATACACAAACACTAAACACACACACATACACACACACACTAAACACACACTAAACACACACATATACACATATACACACACTAAACACACACATATACACACACACACACTAAACACACACACATACAAACACACACTAAACACACACACATACACACATGCACTAAACACACACACATACACACATGCACTAAACACACACACATACACACATGCACTAAACAAACACATATACACACACACACTAAACACACACACATACAAACACACACTAAACACACACATATGCACACACACACTAAACACACACACATACACAAACACTAAACACACACACATACACAAACACTAAACACACACACATACACACATGCACTAAACACAGACACATACACAAACACTAAACACACACACATACACAAACACTAAACACACACACATACACTAAACACACAAACACACTAAACACACACACACACTAAACACACACACATACTAAATACACACACACACACTAAACACACTAAACACACACACTAAACACACACTAAACACACACACACACACTAAACACACAAACACACTAAACACACACACACACTAAACACACACACATACTAAACACACACACACACACTAAACACACACACACACACACTAAACACACACACATACTAAACACACACACACACACACTAAACACACACACTAAACACACACACACACACTAAACACACACACTAAACACACACACACACACTAAACACACACACTAAACACACACACACACTAAACACACACACATACTAAACACACACACACACACACTAAACACACACACACACACTAAACACACACACATACTAAACACACACACACACACACTAAACACACACACACACACTAAACACACACACTAAACACACACACACACACTAAACACACACACACACTAAACACACACACACACACTAAACACACACACTAAACACACACACTAAACACACACACTAAACACTAAACACACACACACACACACACATACACTCACACACTAAACACACACACATACACACACACACTAAACACACACACTAAACACACATTCCAAGGTGGCTTCATTCCAAGGTGGCTTAGCAGTTCAGACGTCTTTTTCCGTATTGTCGTGTCGTGTCCTGTATGTATATATATTTACACCTTTTCTTCACATATCTTTAATTTATTTTATTATCCAAGAACTCAACTACAAAAGCTTTCCTGCAAAAGCTTTCCTGCAACCCGCTTCACCAATTACAATAAGTATTATTTACCTCAATCTGAAAATCCATCGTGGAAGATAGCCAGGGGCTAATTCAGAAGCTAGCCTGAAAGCTAACCAGAAGCTACTCCGATAGCTAGCCAGAAGCTAATCTGTAGCTGCCCCGAAATTAGCCGGTTTGCTGGCTAGCGTTGGTGTTTCAGCTGCCCACGTTTTGCGGTCATCAGCTATTCCTTTAGCTCGATAATCTACCGGCACTTTTGTGCAACGCGACTCGGACCGGAGCATTCCGGGACTTTTTTTTTTCTCTCAGTTTCCCCGGATTCCAACCGCAGGCTCTGGACACTTGCACCTTGATTTCGCAGCTAGCTAGCTGCATACCGTGTGACTATTGGCTTACGTCGACCCCGGAGCAAACTCAAATCATGCTGGAGCTAGCCAGCTGAGGAGTTCCATCACCATCCGGACCCGTTTCTTTTGTTGCTGCTGCAGATACGGAACCCCACCGGGCCTTCACGACTGACTGCCGACGTTATCTGCCCGAGGGATTTATCCAACCGGCACCTCCGTCCCGACGTTACCTGAACGCTCATCTGAGGCCCGCTAATCGTTAGCTGTCTTATCGGCTGCTATCTGAACAAAACCCCACTACACGGAACCTACCGACGGAAACGCACGAGGTATCTACAAACAGACCTCCATCCTATGCTGCTACCGATAGCCATATACCCGGCCAGCTGTCTGGATCGCCACGACCCCAACCAACCTCTACTCACTGGACCCTTATTGATCACTCGATTAAGCATGCCTCTCCTTAATGTAAATATGCCTTGTCCATTGCTGTTCTGGTTAGTGTTTATTGGCTTATTTCACTGTAGAGATTCTAGCCCTGCTCTCTATACCATATCCAACCTCTCAGTTCCACCACCCACATATGCGATGACATCACCTGGTTTCAATGATGTTTCTAGAGACAAGATCTCTCTCATCATCACTCAATACCTAGGTTTACCTCCACTGTATTCACATCCTACCATACCTTTGTCTGTACATTATTCCTTTAAACTATTTTATCGCCCCCAGAAACTTCCTTTTACTCTCTGCTCTAATAGCTCTAGGCGACCAATTCTCATAGCTTTTAGCCGTACCCTTATCCTACTTCTCCTCTGTTCCTCTGGTGATGTAGAGGTGAATCCAGGCCCTGCAGTACCTGGCTCCACTCCTATTCCCCAGGCGCTCTCTTTTGATGACTTCTGTAACCGTAATAGCCTTGGCTTCATGCATGTTAACATTAGAAGCCTCCTCCCTAAGTTTGTTTTGTTCACTGCTTTAGCACACTCTACCAACCCGGATGTTTTAGCCGTGTCTGAATCCTGGCTTAGAAAGACCACCAAAAATTCAGACATTTTTATCCCCAATTACAATATTTTCAGACAAGATAGAACGGCCAAAGGGGGCGGTGTTGCAATCTACTGCAAAGACTGCCTGCAGAGTTCTGTTATACTATCCAGGTCTGTTCCCAAACAATTTGAACTTCTACTTTTAAAAATCCACCTCTCTAAAAACAAGTCTCTCACCGTTGCCGCCTGCTATAGACCACCCTCTGCCCCCAGCTGTGCTCTGGACACTATATGTGAACTGATTGCCCCCCATCTATCTTCAGAGCTCGTGCTGCTAGGCGACCTAAATTTGAACATGCTCAACACCCCAGCCACCCTACAATCTAAGCTTGATGCCCTCAATCTCACACAAATTATCAATGAACCTACCAGGTACCACCCCAATTCCGTAAACACGGGTACCCTCATAGATATCATCCTAACAAACTTGCCCTCCAAATACACCTCTGCTGTTTTCAACCAAGATCTCAGCGATCACTGCCTCATTGCCTGCATCCGTAATGGGTCAGCGGTCAAACGACCTCCACTCATCACTGTCAAACGCTCCCTGAAACACTTCAGCGAGCAGGCCTTCCTAATCGACCTGGCCGGGGTATCCTGGAAGGATATTGATCTCATCCCGTCAGTAGAGGATGCCTGGTCATTTTTTAAAAATGCCTTCCTCACCATCTTGAATAAGCATGCCCCATTCAAGAAATTTAGAACCAGGAACAGATATAGCCCTTGGTTCTCTCCTGACCTGACTGCCCTTAACCAACAGAAAAACATCCTATGGCGTTCTGCATTAGCATCGAACAGCCCCCGTGATATGCAACTTTTCAGGGAAGCCAGAAACCAATATACACAGGCAGTTAGAACAGCCAAGGCTAGCTTTTTCAAGCAGAAATTTGCTTCCTGCAACACAAATTCAAAAAAGTTCTGGGACACCGTAAAGTCCATGGAGAATAAGAACACCTCCTCCCAGCTTCCAACCGCTCTGAAGATAGGAAACACTGTCACCACCGACAAATCCACTATAATTGAGAATTTCAATAAGCATTTTTCTACGGCTGGCCATGCTTTCCACCTGGCTACCCCTACCCCGGACAACAGCACTGCCCTCCCCTCTGCTACTCGCCCAAGCCTTCCCCATTTCTCTTTCTCCCAAATACAGTCAGCTGATGTTCTTAATGAGCTGCAAAATCTGGACCCTTACAAATCAGCCGGGCTAGATAATCTGGACCCTTTCTTTCTAAAACTATCTGCTGAAATTGTTGCCACCCCTATTACTAGCCTCTTCAACCTCTCTTTCGTGTCGTCTGAGATCCCCAAAGATTGGAAAGCAGCTGCGGTTATCCCCCTCTTCAAAGGGGGGGACACCCTTGACCCTAACTGCTACAGACCTATATCTATCCTACCCTGCCTTTCTAAGGTCTTCGAAAGCCAAGTCAACAAACAGATTACCGACCATTTCGAATCACACCACACCTTCTCCGCTATGCAATCTGGTTTCAGAGCTGGTCATGGGTGCACCTCAGCCACGCTCAAGGTCATAAACGATATCGTAACCGCCATCGATAGGAAACAATACTGTGCAGCCGTATTCATTGACCTGGCCAAGGCTTTTGACTCTGTCAATCACCACATCCTCATTGGCAGACTCGACAGCCTTGGTTTCTCTAATGATTGCCTCGCCTGGTTCACCAACTACTTCTCTGATAGAGTTCAGTGTGTCAAATCGGAGGGTCTGTTGTCCGGGCCTCTGGCAGTCTCTATGGGGGTGCCACAGGGTTCAATTCTTGGACCGACTCTGTTCTCTGTTTACATCAATGATGTCGCTCTTGCTGCTGGTGATTCTCTGATCCACCTCTACGCAGACGACACTATTCTGTATACTTCTGGCCCTTCTTTTGACACTGTGTTAACAACCCTCCAGGCGAGCTTCAATGCCATACAACTCTCCTTCCGTGGCCTCCAACTGCTCTTAAATACAAGTAAAACCAAATGCATGCTCTTCAACCGATCGCTGCCTGCTCCTGCCCGCCTGTCCAACATCACTACTTTGGACGGCTCTGACTTAGAATATGTGGACAACTACAAATACCTAGGTGTCTGGTTAGACTGTAAACTCTCCTTCCAGACCCACATCAAACATCTCCAATCCAAAGTCAAATCTAGAATTGGCTTCCTATTCCGCAACAAAGCATCCTTTACTCATGCTGCCAAACATACCCTTGTAAAACTGACCATCCTACCAATCCTCGACTTCGGTGATGTCATTTACAAAATAGCCTCCAAAACCCTACTCAATAAATTGGATGCAGTCTATCACAGTGCCATCCGTTTTGTCACCAAAGCCCCATATACTACCCACCACTGCGACCTGTACACTCTCGTTGGCTGGCCCTCGCTTCATACTCGTCGCCAAACCCACTGGTTCCAGGTCATCTACAAGACCCTGCTAGGTAAAGTCCCCCCTTATCTCAGCTCGCTGGTCACCATAGCAGCACCTACCTGTAGCACGCGCTCCAGCAGGTATATCTCTCTAGTCACCCCCAAAACCAATTCTTCCTTTGGACGCCTCTCCTTCCAGTTCTCTGCTGCCAATGACTGGAACGAACTACAAAAATCTCTGAAACTGGAAACACCTATCTCCCTCACTAGCTTTAAGCACCAGCTGTCAGAGCAGCTCATAGATTACTGCACCTGTACATAACCCATCTACAATTTAGCCCAAACAACTACCTCTTTACCTACTGTATTTATTTATTAATTTATTTTGCTCCTTTGCACCCCATTATTTCTATCTCTACTTTGCACTTTCTTCCAATGCAAACCAACCATTCCAGTGTTTTTTTAGTTTTTATTTTACTTGCTGTGTTGTACTCACTTCGCCTCCATGGCCTTTTTATATTTTTATTTATTTATACATATATCTGTTTGCCTTCACCTCCCTTATCTCACCTCACTTGCTCACATTGTATATAGACTTATTTTTTTTCACTGTATTATTGACTATATGTTTGTTTTTACTCCATGTGTAACTATGTGTTGTTGTATGTGTCGAACTGCTTTGCTTTATCTTGGCCAGGTCGCAATTGTAAATGAGAACGTGTTCTCAATTTGCCTACCTGGTTAAATAAAGGTTAAATAAAAAAAAATAAAATAAAAAAAAATAAAAAAAAACACACTAAACACACACACTAAACAGTAAACACACACACACACACACATACACTCACACACTAAACACACACACATACACACACACACTAAACACACACACTAAACACACTAAACACACACACTAAACACACACACTAAACACACACACTAAACACTAAACACACACACACACACACATACACTCACACACTAAACACACACACATACACACACACACTAAACACACACACTAAACACACACACATACAAACACACACTAAACACACACACATACACACACACTAAACACACACACATACAAACACACACTAAACACACACATATACACACACACACTAAACACACACACATACAAACACACACTAAACACACACTCATACACACATGCACTAAACACACACACATACACACATGCACTAAACACACACACATACACAAACACTAAACACACACATATATACACACACACTAAACACACACACATACAAACACACACTAAACACACACATAAACACACACACACTAAACACACACACATACACACACACTAAACACACACACATACAAACACACACTAAACACACACACATACACACATGCACTAAACACACACACATACACAAACACTAAACACACACACATACAAACACACACTAAACACACACACATACACATACACACTAAACACACACACATACAAACACACACTAAACACACACATATACACACACACACTAAACACACACACATACACAAACACTAAACACACACACATACAAACACACACTAAACACACACACATACACACATGCACTAAACACACACACATACACAAACACTAAACACACACACATACACAAACACTAAACACACACACATACAAACACACACTAAACACACTAAACACACTAAACACACACTAAACACACACACACTAAACACACACACTAAACACACTAAACACACACACACACGCACACACACACACACACTAAACACACAAACACACTAAACACACACACACACTAAACACACACACACACTAAACACAAACACACTAAACACACACACACACACTAAACACACAAACACACTAAACACACACACACACTAAACACACACACACACACACACACACTAAACACACAAACACACTAAACACACACACACACTAAACACACACACACACTAAACACAAACACACTAAACACACAAACACACTAAACACACACACACACTAAACACACACACATACTAAACACACACACACACACACTAAACACACACACTAAACACACACACACACACACTAAACACACACACTAAACACACACACACACACTAAACACACACACTAAACACACACACACACTAAACACACACACATACTAAACACACACACACACACACTAAACACACACACACACACTAAACACACACACATACTAAACACACACACACACACTAAACACACACACACACTAAACACACACACTAAACACACACACACACACTAAACACACACACTAAACACACACACACACACTAAACACACACACTAAACACTAAACACACACACACACACACATACACTCACACACTAAACACACACACATACACACACACACACTAAACACACACACTAAACACACACACTAAACACACACACTAAACAGTAAACACACACACACACACACATACACTCACACACTAAACACACACACATACACACACACACTAAACACACACACTAAACACACTAAACACACACACTAAACACACACACTAAACACACACACTAAACACTAAACACACACACACACACACATACACTCACACACTAAACACACACAAACATACACACACACACTAAACACACACACTAAACACACACACATACAAACACACACTAAACACACACACATACACACACACTAAACACACACACATACAAACACACACTAAACACACACATATACACACACACACTAAACACACACACATACAAACACACACTAAACACACACTCATACACACATGCACTAAACACACACACATACACACATGCACTAAACACACACACATACACAAACACTAAACACACACATATACACACACACACTAAACACACACAAATACAAACACACACTAAACACACACATAAACACACACACACTAAACACACACACATACACACACACTAAACACACACACATACAAACACACACTAAACACACACACATACACACATGCACTAAACACACACACATACACAAACACTAAACACACACACATACAAACACACACTAAACACACACACATACACATACACACTAAACACACACACATACAAACACACACTAAACACACACATATACACACACACACTAAACACACACACATACACAAACACTAAACACACACACATACAAACACACACTAAACACACACACATACACACATGCACTAAACACACACACATACACAAACACTAAACACACACACATACACAAACACTAAACACACACACATACAAACACACACTAAACACACTAAACACACTAAACACACACTAAACACACACACACTAAACACACACACTAAACACACTAAACACACACACACACACACACACACACACTAAACACACAAACACACTAAACACACACACACACTAAACACAAACACACTAAACACACACACACACACTAAACACACAAACACACTAAACACACACACACACTAAACACACACACACACACACACACACACACACACTAAACACACAAACACACTAAACACACACACACACTAAACACACACACACACTAAACACAAACACACTAAACACACAAACACACTAAACACACACACACACTAAACACACACACATACTAAACACACACACACACACGAAACACACTAAACACACACACTAAACACACACTAAACACACACACACACACTAAACACACAAACACACTAAACACACACACACACTAAACACACACACACATACTAAACACACACACACACACTAAACACACACACACACACTAAACACACACACATACTAAACACACACACACACACACTAAACACACACACACACACTAAACACACACACTAAACACACACACACACACTAAACACACACACTAAACACACACACACACACTAAACACACACACACACTAAACACACACACTAAACACACACACACACTAAACACACACACATACTAAACACACACACACACACTAAACACACACACACACACTAAACACACACACATACTAAACACACACACACACACTAAACACACACACACACACTAAACACACACACTAAACACACACACACACACACTAAACACACACACTAAACACACACACACACACTAAACACACACACTAAACACACACACTAAACACATACACTAAACACTAAACACACACACACACTAAACACTAAACACACACACACACACACATACACTCACACACTAAACACACACACATACACACACACACTAAACACACACACTAAACACACACACTAAACACACACACTAAACACTAAACACACACACACACACACATACACTCACACACTAAACACACACACATACACACACACACTAAACACACACACTAAACACACACACTAAACACACACACTAAACACTAAACACACACACACACACACATACACTCACACACTAAACACACACACATACACACACACACTAAACACACACACTAAACACACTAAACACACACACTAAACACACACACTAAACACACACACTAAACACTAAACACACACACACACACACATACACTCACACACTAAACACACACACATACACACACACACACTAAACACACACACTAAACACACACACTAAACACACACACTAAACAATAAACACACACACACATACACTCACACACTAAACACACACACATACACACACACACTAAACACACACACTAAACACACACTAAACTCCATTGACCACACGTTGACTGGAACCACCTCCTTTTTGTTTTGAAAAGGGCAGCTCTTGAAAAGCAGAAGTAATGGCCAAGGACCCTTGTAATGCCCCTTTTTAACCTATTGTCGTTGTAGAATCCATAAGCACAAAGTCAACGGCTACCATCCAAGATGGACGCACACCAGTAAGCGTAGCAAATAGAATGAGAACGTACAACAAACAAGAGAATCCGTCACCTGGCATAGCAGAAAGTCCATCCAGTTCTATTAAAAAAAAAATCCCTTAAGAAGTTATTAGCGTGAGAAATACACCCTCAGCACCTAGCCAGCAGTGATTCAGGTAGCTGGGGGCTTTGTTGGTGGCTTAGCAGGAGGGATCAATATCATATCAGGCCTGGTGGAACACCTGACAGTTCAATTTCACAGCCAGCCTCAGAATCAATACCTGTAGAATCATTTGGGACTTTCCAAACGGTTCCGTGACAGAGGGAATCTCTGGGGTCATTAGCCAGGTCACCATGTGCATGGTCATTAGACCGTGTAACAATTTGTATATGTATATATTATCATTTTTTACCCTTATTTTACCAGGTAAGTTGACTGAGAACACATTCTCATTTACAGCAATGACCTGGGGAATAGTTACAGGAGAGAGGAGGGAGGATGAATGAGACTAGTACTGTAAATGTTCATAAAACACGACACGCTCTGTTCTCTCCTGCTTGACTGCCTATACCGCTGATTGAGGTCAATTAATTATCTGGGATAGTCCTCAGTGATCGACTAAGTTTCATAGATTTTTTTTAAAATTCGTGTTGAGAGTATATGGAAAAGGATAGGTTGTCAGGCCTATCTACAGGGCACAAAGCAGAGGAAATTGAGTGCAGTTTTATCGAGCATAAAATGTGTTCAAAGAAACTGTTTAAGGTCTGTCACAGTACCTTTAGGACAGGAGTAGGAGTGTTTGCCCGTGAACATTTTTACCATTGAATTATTCAACATAAGTCTTTAAGTCTGCTTTGATAATATAAACATAATTAGTTACATTAGTATAAGTTTTGGCCAAAAATGTGTTTAGAATGGATATGATTTAGTATGGATATGATTTAGTATGGATTTGATTTAGAACCCTCCAAGCTCATTATCAAGCTGGAGGCCCTGGGACTCAACCCCTCCCTGTGCAACTGGGTCCTGGACTTTCTGACAGGCCGCCCCCAGGTGGTGAAGGTAGGAAACAATATCTCCACTACGCTGACCCTCAACACTGGGGCCCCACAAGGGTGTGTGCTCAGCCCTCTCCTGTACTCCCTGTTCACCCACGACTGCGTAGCCATGCACGCCTCCAACTCAATCATCACATTTGCAGATGACACAACAGTAGTGGGCTTGATCACCAACAACGACGAGACGGCCTACAGGGAAGAGGTGAGGGCACTCGGAGTGTGGTGTCAGGAAAACAACCTCTCAATCAACGTCAACAAAACAAAGGAGATGATCGTGGACTTCAGGAAACAGCAGAGGGAGCACCCCTCTACGCACATTGAAGGGACAGTAGTGGAGAAGGTGGAAAGTTTTAAGTTCCTCGGCGTACAGATCACAGACAAACTGAAATGATCCACCCACACAAACAGTGTGGTGAAGAAGGTGCTACAGCGCAAAACCCTGACAAACGTTTACAGATGCGCAATCGAGAGCATCCTGTCGGGCTGTATCACAGCCTGGTACAGCAACTGCCCTGCCCACAATCGTAAGGCTCTCCAGAGGGTAGTGAGGTCTGCACAACGCATCACCGGGGGCAAACTACCTGCCCTCCAGGACACCTACAGCACCCGATGTCACAGGAAGGCCAAAAAGATCATCAAGGACAACAACCACCCGAGCCACTGCCAGTTCACACCGCTATCATCCAGAAGGCAAGGTCAGTACACGTGCATCAAAGCTGGGACCGAGAGACTGAGAAACAGCTTCTATCTCAATGCCATCAGACTGTTTAACAGCAATCACTAACTCAGAGAGGCTGCTGCTTACATTGAGACACAATCACTGGACACTTTTTAATAAATGGATCACTAGTCACTTTAAACAATGCCACTTTAAATAATGCCACTTTAATAATGTTTACATAGCTTACGTTATTCATATGGGGTGGCAGGTAGCCTAGTGGTTAGAGCGTTGGACTAGTAACAAAAGGTTGCCAGATTGAATCCCCTAGCTGACAAGGTAAAAATATGTTGTTCTACCCCTGAACAAGGCAGTTAACCCACTGTTCCTAGGCTGTCATTGAAAATAAGAATTTGTTCATAACTGACTTGCCTAGTTAAATAAAGGTAAAAATAAATATACTGTATTTTATACCATCTATTGCACCTTGCCTATGCCACTCAGCCATCACTCATCCATATATTTTAATGTACATATTCTTATTCCGTCCCTTCAGATTTGTGTGTATAAGGTAGTTGTTGGGAATTGTTAGATTACTTGTTAGATATTACTGCACTGTTGGAACTAGAAGCACAAGCATTTCGCTACACTTGCATTAACATCTGCTAACCGTGTGTATGTTACCAATAACATCTGATAACCGTGTGTATGTTACCAATAACATCTGATAACCGTGTGTATGTTACCAATAACATCTGATAACCGTGTGTATGTTACCAATAACATCTGATCTGATTTAGTATGGATATTATTTGGTATGGATATGATTTAGGATGGATATTATTTAGGATTGTAACGGGCTTCCTCCTTCTCTTCATCCGAAGAGGAGTAGCAAGGATTGGACCAAAGTGCAGCGGGGTGTGAATTCATAATGATTTATTAAACAAAACGACGAAACATGAAATAACACTTAGAAATACAAAATAACAAAACGAACTAAACAGACCTAAACTACAAACTTACATGAAACGAAGAACACACGAACAGGAACAGACAAACCGAAACAGTCCCGTGTGGTAACATCTACTGACACGGAAGACAATCACCCACAAACAAACAGTGAGAACAACCTACCTTAATATGACTCTCAATCAGAGGAAACGTCAAACACCTGCCTCTAATTGAGAGCCATACCAGGCAACCCAAAACCAACATAGAAACAGAAAACATAGACTGCCCACCCAAAACTCACGCCCTGACCAATAAACACATACCAAACAACAGAAAACAGGTCAGGAACGTGACAGAACCCCCCCCTCAAGGTGCGAACTCCGGGCGCACCCCTACAACTCAAGGGGAGGGTCTGGGTGGGCATCTGTCCGCGGTGGCGGCTCCGGCGGTGGACGAGGACACCACTCCACCACTGTCTTTGTCCCCCTCCTTAGCGTCCTTTGAGTGGCGACCCTCGCCCCCGACCATGGTCCAGGAACCTTCACTAAGGCCCCTCCTACATCGAGGAGACAGCTCAGGACAGAGAGGTAGCTCAGGACAGAGAGGTAGCTCAGGACAGAGAGGTAGCTCAGGACAGAGAGGTAGCTCAGGACAGAGAGGTAGCTCAGGACAGAGAGGTAGCTCAGGACAGAGAGGTAGCTCCGGACAGAGAGGTAGCTCCGGACAGAGAGGTAGCTTAGGACAGAGAGGTAGCTTAGGACAGAGGGACAACTCTGTACTAATGGCAGCTCCGGACTGAGTGGCAGCTCCGGACTGGGTGGCAGCTCCGGACTGGGTGGCAGCTCCGGACTGGGTGGCAGCTCCGGACTGGGTGGCAGCTCCGGACTGGGTGGCAGCTCCGGACTGGGTGGCAGCTCCGGACTGGGTGGCAGCTCCGGACTGAGTGGCAGCTCCGGACTGAGTGGCAGCTCCGGACTGAAGGGCAGCTCATGACTGAAGGGCAGCTCATGACTGAAGGGCAGCTCATGACTGTAGGGCAGCTCATGACTGTAGGGCAGCTCATGACTGGAGGGCAGCTCATGACTGGAGGGCAGCTCATGACTGAAGGGCAGCTCATGACTGTAGGGCAGCTCATGACTTTAGGGCAGCTCATGACTGGAGGGCAGCTCATGACTGGAGGGCAGCTCATGACTGGAGGGCAGCTCATGACTGGAGGGCAGCTCATGACTGGAGGGCAGCTCATGACTGGAGGGCAGCTCATGACTGGAGGGCAGCTCATGACTGGAGGGCAGCTCATGACTGGAGGGCAGCTCCTGACTGGCTGGCGGCTCTGGCAGCTCCTGACTGGCTGGCGGCTCTGGCAGCTCCTGACTGTCTGGCGGATCTGGCAGCTCCTGACTGGCTGGCGGATCTGGCAGCTGCTGACTGGCTGGCGGATCTGGCAGCTCCTGACTGGCTGGCGGCTCTGGCAGCTCCTGACTGACGGACGGCTCTAGCGGCTCCTGACTGACGGACGGCTCTAATGGCTCGGGACAGACGGGCGGCTCTAATGGCTCGTGGCAGACGGATGGCTCAGAAGGCGCTGGGCAGACGGATGGCTCAGAAGGCGCTGGGCAGACGGATGGCTCAGAAGGCGCTGGGCAGACGGATGGCTCAGAAGGCGCTGGGCAGACGGATGGCTCAGAAGGCGCTGGGCAGACGGATGGCTCAGAAGGCGCTGGGCAGACGGATGGCTCAGACGGCGCTGGGCAGACGGATGGCTCAGACGGCGCTGGGCAGACGGATGGCTCAGACGGCGCTGGGCAGACGGATGGCTCAGACGGCGCTGGGCAGACGGATGGCTCAGACGGAGCTGGGCAGACGGATCTCTCTGACCCGCTGAGGCGCACAGTAGGCCTGGTGCGTGGTGCCGGAACTGGTGGTACCGGACTGGAGACACGCACCTCAAGGCTAGTGCGGGGAGCAGGAACAGGGCACACTGGACTCTCGATGCGCACTATAGGCCTGGTGCGTGGTACCGGAACTGGAGGTACCGGGCTGAGGGCACGCACCTCAGGGCGAGTGCGGGGAGAAGGAACAGTGCGTACAGGGCTCTGGAGACGCACAGGAGGCTTGCTGCGTGGTGCCGAAACTGGAGGCACTGAGCTTGAGACACGCACCACAGGAAGAGTGCGTGGAGGAGGAACAGGACTCTGGAGACGCACTGGAAGCCTGGTGCGTGGTGTAGGCACTGGTGGTACTGAGCTGGGGCGGGAAGGTGGCGCCGGATATACCGGACCGTGTAGGCGTACTGGCTCCCTTGAACACTGAACCTGCCCAACCTTACCTGGTTGTATGCTCCCCGTCGCCTGACCAGTGCGGGGAGGTGGAATAACCCGCACCGGGCTATGTAGGCGAACCGGGGACACCATGCGTAAGGCTGGTGCCATGTAAGCCGGCCCAAGGAGACGTACTGGTGGCCAGATATGTAGAGCCGGCTTCATGGCACTTGGCTCGATGCTCAATCTAGCCCTACCAGTGCGGGGAGGTGGAATAACCCGCACCGGGCTATGCACACGTACAGGAGACACCGTGCGCTCTACTGCGTAACACAGTGTCTGCCCGCACTCCCGCTCTCCACGGTTAGCCTGGGAAGTGGGCGCAGGTCTCCTACCTGCCCTAGACCCACTACCTCTTAGCCCCCCCCCAAGAAATTTTTGGGTTGTACTTGCGGGCTTTTCGGGCTTCCGTGCTAGACGCGTCCCCTCATAACGCCGGTTCCTCTCTCCGGTTTCCTCCGCTCTCCGAGCTGCCTCCAGCTGTTCCCATGGGCGGCGATTAACTCCAACTTTAGCCCATGGTCCTTTTCCTTCCATGATCTCCTCCCAAGACCAGAAATCCTGCTTTGTGCGCTGTCCGTTAACCCGCTGCTTGATCCGGGTTTGGTGGGTGATTCTGTAACGGGCTTCCTCCTTCTCTTCATCCGAAGAGGAGTAGCAAGGATTGGACCAATGTGCAGCGGGGTGTGAATTCATAATGATTTATTAAACAAAACGACGAAACATGAAATAACACTTAGAAATACAAAATAACAAAACGAACTAAACAGACCTAAACTACAAACTTACATGAAACGAAGAACACACGAACAGGAACAGACAAACCGAAACAGTCCCGTGTGGTAACATCTACTGACACGGAAGACAATCACCCACAAACAAACAGTGAGAACAACCTACCTTAATATGACTCTCAATCAGAGGAAACGTCAAACACCTGCCTCTAATTGAGAGCCATACCAGGCAACCCAAAACCAACATAGAAACAGAAAACATAGACTGCCCACCCAAAACTCACGCCCTGACCAATAAACACATACCAAACAACAGAAAACAGGTCAGGAACGTGACAAGGATGGATATTATTTGGTATACATATTATTTGGTATGGATATTATTTAGTATAAATATTATTTATTATGGATATGATTTAGAATGGATGTGATTTAGTATGGATATTATTTAGTATGGATATGATTTAGTATGGATATCATTTATAGATAGAACAAATGTATATCATGTTTAAATACAATATCTGGAGATGTGTTATTGAAGCCAACTAGTGACCAATAAAGTCTTATATTGACAAAAGTAATAATCTCAATAACAGAAACCAAAGTGATTGTTTATTTGACACTGCTCAGGGTGGTAGTTAGGGCCTTATGAGAAAAATAACCCGGATAATTGTAACAAACCCAATTAGAGCAGCTTGACTAACTCTCTAATACAAATAATTAGGAGGCCACATAAATCCACATGAGTTCTATTTTAATGCCCTGGATTTCAACGAACACCGGTGAAAAGGGGGAGGGGGAATAAGAGCTCTCGCCATTTTCTGAAGCCCAGCTGGAATCCCCTGTCAAAATATACCATGGAAACCTTAGTGTAAAAATGACACAAGCTGCTCTGTTTTGACTGGCATTGTGGTTTTGGCTGTGGCCCCATTCCGAACTGGTTGTTCCTCTGCTTGTGTCAGGGGAGAGACAGGAGGCAACCCCAAAGCAAAGGGAATATTGTTAAAAATTGTTTCCACAAGCCAGGTTGTCTTTTTATTGTTTGCATTGTAACATGCCGCAAATCAAATCAAATTGTATTAGTCACATACGCCAAATACAACATGTGTGTAGACCTTACAGTGAAATGCTGAATACAACAGGTGTGTAGACCTTACAGTGAAATGCCAAATACAACAGGTGTGTAGACCTTACAGTGAAATGCTTACTTACAATCCCTTAACCAACAATGCCGTTTAAAAAATACCAATAAGAATAAGAAATAAAAGGAACAAGTAATTAAAGAGCAGCAGTAAAATAACAAAAGCGAGACTATATACAGGGGGGGTACCGGTACAGAGTCAATGTGGAGGCTATATACTGGGGGGGTACCGGTACAGAGTCAATGTGGAGGCTATATACTGGGGGGGGTACCGGTACAGAGTCAATGTGGAGGCTATATACTGGGGGGGTACTGGTACAGAGTCAATGTGGAGGCTATATACTGGGGGGGCACTGGTACAGAGTCAATGTGGAGGCTATATACAGGGGGTACCGGTACAGAGTCAATGTGGAGACTATATACAGGGGGGTACCGATACAGAGTCAATGTGGAGGCTATATACTGGGGGGGTACCGGTACAGAGTCAATGTGGAGGCTATATACTGGGGGGGTACCGGTACAGAGTCAATGTGGAGGCTATATACTGGGGGGGGGGGGGGGGTACCGATACAGAGTCAATGTGGAGGCTATATACTGGGGGGGGGTACTGGTACAGAGTCAATGTGGAGGCTATATACTGGGGGGGTACTGGTACAGAGTCAATGTGGAGGCTATATACTGGGGGGGCACTGGTACAGAGTCAATGTGGAGACTATATACAGGGGGTACTGGTACTGGTACAGAGTCAATGTGGAGACTATATACAGGGGGGTACCGATACAGAGTCAATGTGGAGGCTATATACTGGGGGGGGGGTACCGATACAGAGTCAATGTGGAGGCTATATACTGGGGGGGGGGGGGTACTGGTACAGAGTCAATGTGGAGGCTATATACTGGGGGGGTACTGGTACAGAGTCAATGTGGAGGCTATATACTGGGGGGGTACCGGTACAGAGTCAATGTGGAGGCTATATACTGGGGGGGGTACGGTACAGTGTCAATGTGAACGCTATATACAGGGGGGGGGGTACTGGTACAGAGTCAATGTGGAGGCTATATACAGGGGGGGGTACCGGTACAGAGTCAATGTGGAGGCTATATACTGGGGGGGGGTACTGGTACAGAGTCAATGTGGAGGCTATATACTGGGGGGGTACTGGTACAGAGTCAATGTGGAGGCTATATACAGGGGGGGTACTGGTACAGAGTCAATGTGGACGCTATATACAGGGGGGGGGGTACTGGTACAGAGTCAATGTGGAGGCTATATACAGGGGGGTACTGGTACAGAGTCAATGTGGAGGCTATATACTGGGGGGGTACTGGTACAGAGTCAATGTGGAGACTATATACTGGGGGGGGACTGGTACAGAGTCAATGTGGAGGCTATATACTGGGGGGGGGGGTACTGGCACAGAGTCAATGTGGAGGCTATATACTGGGGGGGTACCGGTACAGAGTCAATGTGGAGGCTATATACTGGGGGGGGTACCGGTACAGAGTCAATGTGGAGACTATATACTGGGGGGGTACTGGTACAGAGTCAATCTGGAGACTATATACAGGGGGTACCGGTACAGAGTCAATGTGGAGACTATATACTGGGGGGGTACTGGTACAGAGTCAATGTGGAGACTATATACAGGGGTACCGGTACAGAGTCAATGTGGAGGCTATATACTGGGGGGGTACCGGTACAGAGTCAATGTGGAGGCTATATACTGGGGGGGGGGGTACTGGCACAGAGTCAATGTGGAGGCTATATACTGGGGGGGTACCGGTACAGAGTCAATGTGGAGGCTATATACTGGGGGGGGGGTACTGGTACAGAGTCAATGTGGAGGCTATATACAGGGGGGGGGGGGTACTGGTACAGAGTCAATGTGGAGACTATATACAGGGGGTACCGGTACAGAGTCAATGTGGAGGCTATATACTGGGGGGGTACTGGTACAGAGTCAATGTGGAGACTATATACTGGGGGGGTACTGGTACAGAGTCAATGTGGAGACTATATACTGGGGGGGTACTGGTACAGAGTCAATGTGGAGACTATATACTGGGGGGGTACTGGTACAGAGTCAATGTGGAGACTATATACAGGGGGTACCGGTACAGAGTCAATGTGGAGGCTATATACTGGGGGGGTACCGGTACAGAGTCAATGTGGAGGCTATATACTGGGGGGGGGTACTGGTACAGAGTCAATGTGGAGGCTATATACTGGGGGGGTACCGGTACAGAGTCAATGTGGAGACTATATACTGGGGGGGGGTACTGGTACAGAGTCAATGTGGAGGCTATATACTGGGGGGGTACTGGTACAGAGTCAATGTGGAGGCTATATACTGGGGGGGTACTGGTACAGAGTCAATGTGGAGACTATATACTGGGGGGGTACTGGTACAGAGTCAATGTGGAGACTATATACAGGGGGTACCGGTACAGAGTCAATGTGGAGGCTATATACTGGGGGGGTACCGGTACAGAGTCATTGTGGAGGCTATATACTGGGGGGGTACTGGTACAGAGTCAATGTGGAGACTATATACTGGGGGGGTACTGGTACAGAGTCAATGTGGAGGCTATATACAGGGGGGGTACTGGTACAAAGTCAATGTGGAGGCTATATACTGGGGGGGTACTGGTACAGAGTCAATGTGGAGGCTATATACTGGGGGGGTACTGGTACAGAGTCAATGTGGAGGCTATATACTGGGGGGGTACTGGTACAAAGTCAATGTGGAGACTATATACTGGGGGGGGGTACTGGTACAGAGTCAATGTGGAGACTATATACTGGGGGGCTACTGGTACAGAGTCAATGTGGAGACTATATACAGTGGGTACTGGTACAGAGTCAATGTGCGGGGGGCACCGGTTAGTCGAGGTAATTGAGGTAATATGTACATGTAGGTAGAGTTATTAAAGTGACTATGCATAGATAATAAACAGAGAGTAGCAGCAACGTAAAAGAGAGGGTGGGGGGGAAATGCAAATAGTCAGGGTAGCCATTTGATTAGCTGTTCAGGAGTCTTATGGCTTGGGGGTAGAAGCTGTTTAGAAGCCTCTTGGACCTAGACTTGGCACTCCAGTACCGCTTGCCGTGCGTTAGCAGAGAGAACAGTCCATGACTAGGGTGGCTGGAGTATTTGACCATTTTTTTAGAGCCTTCCTCTGACACCGCAGGTCAATGTTTAGAGAAGGGAGCTCATTTTGAATGTAATGTGGTGTAAGAATGGACACTGGACTTTTTCATGCCTTGAGTGAGGTCCACCTGGATATCTTTCCTAATGGCATATATAATATATATATATAAATATTCATCAAAATATGACAGAAATGGCCTCCCGGGTGGCGCAGTGGTCTAGGGCACTGCATCGCAGTGCTAACTGCGCCACCAGAGTCTCTGGGTTCGCGCCCAGGCTCTGTCGCAGCCGGCCGCGACCGGGAGGTCCGTGGGGCGACGCACAATTGGGCTAGCGTCGTCCGGGTTAGGGTGGGTTTGGCCGGTAGGGATATCCTTGTCTCATCGCGCTCCAGCGACTCCTGTGGCGGGCCGGGCGCAGTGCGTGCTAACCAAGGGGGCCAGGTGCACGGTGTTTCCTCCGACACATTGGTGCGGCTGGCTTCCGGGTTGGAGGCGCGCTGTGTTAAAGAAGCAGTGCGGCTTGGTTGGGTTGTGCTTCGGAGGACGCATGGCTTTCGACCTTCATCTCTCCCGAGCCCGTACGGGAGTTGTAGCGATGAGACAAGATAGTAATTACTAGCGATTGGATACCACGAAAATTGGGGAGAAAAGGGGATAAAATTAAAAAAAATAAAAATAAAAAATATGACAGAAATTGTCAATAAAAATGTCGGTCAACAATGTCATTGACATAGTGTCCCCTTCCCGTCCACCACGTCATGTTAGAATATTTGGTTTGAAGAAGGAGGGATCCTAATATAGAGTCATGTTAGACTAGAGCACGTGTAGATTAGTCTGGTAGACTCAATTGTAGTGTGTCATCCTGTAATACTATAACTCGGGCTCTCACACTCCATCTCATGTCCCAGCTTACACATTTACAGCCAGCCCCGTGGCAGAGGTCCAAACCCTTAAAGCTCAGCTCCCAACACACACCCCGACCCACCCTGGTGTTTACATGATGGCTTCATCGGAAGAAGAGAGGATAATGAGTGAACTGCATCCAAGGGTTTTAGCAGCTGGGACTGGAGCCGGGAAGAGAGTTAAACAAGACTGCCATTATACAGGGATATTGAACAGAAATGTGTTCTCATTAAGACATTTTAGGAAATCGATAGCGTTAGTTATAGGGTTCCAAACATACAGAACATTTAAGTGCCAAGTATTATTTCTGAGGGTTCTAACAACAGAGATACCTCTTGAAGCAGGTTTTCCCAACCACCGGGCTGGGGACAGGTACCAGCATTGACTACTGTGCCGCCAAATATTTATTTTGGTTGATATTTTTTCCTCCAGAAATAATAACAGTTGGGAGTATGAATGGTATTATAAGCAATTGTACATAACTTTTCACTTTGCAAATTAATAATAATAATAATAATAGGCCTTTATTAATTTGTTACATTCACTGCTAAAATGGACAACATTTGTACTCCGCGAATGGTGGTCCTCAAGAGATTTTGAAGGTGGTTTGGTGGTCCCCGGAACGGAAAAGGTTGGTAACCGCTAATCCAAAGGCAAGGTGTTTACATGTTATTCACTTTGGTACCATTGAAGGACAAGCAGTTTTTCCTACTAAAGATTCAAGCCTCATGAAAACTGCCATGTAAAAAAAAATTGAATCTATTTATAAATATTCTTAAAATAAATCCTTTCAGTGGAATGACGACATATTTCTCTCCCCATAAATATTTTATTTTAAAATGTCCTCTATTGTCACAATAATGGTGAATGGACATCTAGTCGGTGTGACTGACACTATCAATTACAATAACACACGGATGAATGGATGAGTTGATGGTACTTTATGGACTCATTAAGACCTTAGCTCACCCAGGCAAGATTCATTGGTGACAATCAATCAATATTACAATAGTTGATGAAATGGTTTACAGAGCACACACTATAGTCTATCCAGTAGTTGTGATTTCATAGGTCAGGCCTATAGGTAAATGTGAATTCAGAACAGATTCATCATGTGATTTTACAGATGTAACCACCAATAAAATCATGGTGATGATTTAACAAGTCATCTCAGGGATGAAAATATATACATTACTTTCAATTGGAAAGGCACCAAGATTTTATCAACGTACAACCACACGCCCACCCAGCAATACACACACACACACACACACACACACACACACACACACACACACACACACACACACACACACACACACACACACACAGCAATACACACTAGCACACACACATGTACAGACAGACACACACACACCACTCCAGCACAGAGTTTTAGGGGGCCGTTACCGCGGCGACTGTCAGAATGGGATATGAGTCAGAGGGAAGTGATGAGTCTCATAAAAACTCCAATAACCTACAGCTGAGAACAGTAAAACCTAAAAATGGGAATGTGTGGCTTGGTGGATGGGAACATCTAAAGGGGGATTCCAGGAGCTGGATAAGGTTGAATGCAGTATAGATCAGACATCACTTAGCTTCCATAATTCCCTGCAATGGTCCAGGACACTGATCCAGACCCTGGGAATCGGAATCCGGGAGGTGAGTAAGAGCAGAGATGTCAGCTTTGGCTGTGAAATCCCAACATACTGCATCAACTTTGGCTGTGAAATTC
Source organism: Salvelinus namaycush (assembly GCF_016432855.1). Classification (NCBI taxonomy): domain Eukaryota; kingdom Metazoa; phylum Chordata; class Actinopteri; order Salmoniformes; family Salmonidae; genus Salvelinus; species Salvelinus namaycush. The sequence goes on along the minus strand of NC_052319.1, from coordinate 42,603,154 downwards.
CAGTTGTGTTTATTGGCCTCCGGGGATGAGTAAAGGAACTTCTATACTCTGCAGAAATGTAGCCACTTCATTTTCTTCCCAAATAGATAATCCTACGTATTTGACTACCGTCCGCAATGTCAATGTCAAACATTGCTCACTAAACATAGACGATTTAGAAAAAAACTCTAGAATAAGTAGGGTGCATTTTTGAGACTAAAGGGAAGGGCTAAGAAACGTGTACAAATTGTTAGTTAGTCAGTTGGTAGAGCATAGTGTTTTGCAATGCCAAGAAAGTGGGTTTGATTCCCGGGACCACCCGTTCATAAAATATTTGCAAGCACTACTGGATAGAAGTTTGTGCTGAATGACTTATTTCTATTATATTAAAATCATAATTTATCATTTCATAAAGTTACTGACGGAACATGTGACTGCAACACCTATTTTCTCATGTCATTTGCTTATCAAGGGACTTCTGATTGAATTGGACCAAATAAACAATGACCAGATGTTTAGGGAAGTTATTGGAAATCAATATGAAATGACCAACAACAAAATAAAATGTTGAAGGTAATATATTAACAATACATGTTTCTGTTGAACCGGTCTGTGTCAGTGTAGTCAGTGTAGTCTAAGTCATGGCTGGTTTAACTTGTAGTGTAAACATATTGAGCTGAGCTCAGCTCCCGCTGTCCTGTTACTTCTTTCAGTACTCAGCCAGCCATGGGGTAAATATCCTGTCAGCCATGGAGTCAATATCCAGTCAGCCATGGGGTCAATATCCAGTCAGCCATGGGGTCAATATCCAGTCAGCCATGGGGTCAGTCTCCAGCCAGCCATGGGGTAAATATCCTGTCAGCCATGGGGTCAATATCCAGTCAGCCATGGGGTCAGTCTCCAGCCAGCCATAGGGTCAGTCTCCAGTCAGCCATGGAGTCAATATCCAGTCAGCCATGGGGTCAGTCTCCAGCCAGCCATAGGGTCAGTCTCCAGCCAGCCATGGAGTCAATATCCAGTCAGCCATGGGGTCAGTCTCCAGCCAGCCATGGGGTTAGTCTCCAGCCAGCCATGGAGTCAATATCCAGCCAGCAATGGGGGTCAGTCTCCAGTCAGCCATGGGGTCAGTCTCCAGCCAGCCATGGGGTAAATATCCAGTCAGCCATGGGGTCAGTCTCCAGCCAGCCATAGGGTCAGTCTCCAGCCAGCCATGGAGTCAATATCCAGTCAGCCATGGGGTCAGTCTCCAGTCAGCCATGGGGTCAGTCTCCAGCCAGCCATGGGGTAAATATCCAGTCAGCCATGGGGTCAGTCTCCAGCCAGCCATAGGGTCAGTCTCCAGCCAGCCATGGAGTCAATATCCAGTCAGCCATGGGGTCAGTCTCCAGCCAGCCATGGGGTTAGTCTCCAGCCAGCCATGGAGTCAATATCCAGCCAGCAATGGGGGTCAGTCTCCAGCCAGCCATGGGGGTCAGTCTCCAGCCAGCCATGGAGTCAGTCTCCAGCCAGCCATGGGGTCAGTCTCCAGCAAGCCATGGGGGTCAGTCTCCAGTCAGCAATGGGGGTCAGTCTCCAGCCAGCCATGGGGTTAGTCTCCAGCCAGCCATGGGGTTAGTCTCCAGCCAGCCATGGGGTCAGTCTCCAGCCAGCAATGGGGTCAGTCTCTAGCCAGCAATGGGGTCAGTCTCTAGCCAGCCATGGGGTTCAGTCTCCAGCCAGCTATGGGGTCAGTCTCCAGCCAGCAATGGGGTCAGTCTCCAGCCAGCCATGGGGTCAGTCTCTAGCCAGCAATGGGGTCAGTCTCCAGCCAGCCATGGGGTCAGTCTCCAGTCAGCAATGGGGGTCAGTCTCCAGACAGCCATGGGGTTCAGTCTCCAGACAGCCATGGGGTCAGTCTCCAGCCAGCAATGGGGTCAGTCTCCAGCCAGCCATGGGGTCAGTCTCTAGCCAGCCATGGGGTAAGTCTCCATCCAGCCATGGGGTCAGTCTCCAGCAAGCCATGGGGTTCAGTCTCCAGCCAGCAATGGGGGTAAGTCTAAAGCCAGCCATGGGGGTCAGTCTAAAGCCAGCCATGGGGTCAGTCTCCAGCCAGCCATGGGGTCAGTCTCCATCCAGCCATGGGGTTCAGTCTCCAGCCAGCCATGTGGTCAGTCTCCAGCCAGCCATGGGGTCTGTCTCCAGCCAGCCATGGGGTCAGTCTCCAGCCAGCCAGGGGGTCAGTCTCCAGCCAGCCAGGGGGGTCAGTCTCCAGCCAGCCATGGGGGTCAGTCTCCAGCCAGCCATGGGGGTCAGTCTCCAGTCAGCCATGGGGGTCAGTCTCTAGCCAGCCATGGGGTCAGTCTCCAGCCAGCCATGGGGTCAGTCTGGAGCCAGCCATGGGGGTCAATATACATTCAGCCATGGGGGTCAATATCCAGCCAGCCGTGGGGTCAATATCCAGCCAGCCATGGGGTCAATATCCAGTCAGCCATGGGGTCAATATCCAGCCAGCCATGGGGTCAATATCCAGCCAGCCATGGGTTCAATATCCAGTCAGCCATGGGGGTCAGTCTCCAGCCAGCCATGGGGTCATTCTCCAGCCAGCCATGGGGTCATTCTCCAGCCAGCCATGGGGTCAGTCTCTAGCTAGCCATGGGGTCAGTCTCCAGCTAGCCATGGGGTCAATATCCAGCCAGCCATGGGGTCAATATCCAGCCAGCCATGGAGTCAGTCTCCAGCCAGCCATGGGGTGAATATCCAGCCAGCTATGGGGTCAGTCTCCAGCCAGCCATGGGGTCAGTCTCCAGCCAGCCGTGGGGTCAGTCTCTGAGTGGGCTCCCGAGTGGCGCAGCGGTCTAAGACACTGCATCTCAGTGCTAGAGGCATCACTACAGACCCTGGTTTAATTCCAGGCCATGATTGGGAGTCCCATGAGGCGGCGCACAATTGGCCCAGTGTCATACAGGTTGGGGTAGGCTGTCATTGTAAATAAGAATTTGTTCTTAACTGACTTGCCTAGTTAATTATTTTTTTAAAGTCTCCTCCAGCCATAGGGTCTGACTCCCTTTTTCTGTAATGAACTATCAGATAATGAGCTCTGGGGAACTGGGACAGCCATGACACAAATTCCCATGTCGTCTGACTAGGATTACATTCAATTACTGTTCTGTTCGCCATAGAAGATCAATGGGATAACAGTGTAACACGTAAAGGCCGTCCAGTGTCACAGGCTAGGCTGACATAAACCCCCCATGGGCCTTGTTCAAATGAGGTTCATCTTGTTCTTGTTCTCAGTGGGACTGTTTTTACAGTTATTACATTTGTGTCAAAATCTTTAGATTTAATACAATTATCTAAAGATAACTGACTTTGAAGTCCGGACAGTGATCTAGATTATTTCCTACAATGATGCATAGAGTGCATATGACTGCCTTTTGACAGGCAGCCCAATTCCGATGTATTTTCCACTATGACTGCCTTTGGACAGGCAGCCCAATTCCGATGTAATTTCCACTATGACTGCCTTTGGACAGGCAGCCCAATTCCGATGTATTTCCACTATGACTGCCTTTGGACAGGCAGCCCAATTCCGATGTATTTCCACTATGACTGCCTTTTGACAGGCAGCCCAATTCTGATGTATTTTCCACTATGACTGCCTTTGGACAGGCTGCCCAATTCCGATGTATTTTCCACTATGACTGCCTTTGGACAGGCAGCCCAATTCCGATGTATTTTCCACTATGACTGCCTTTGGACAGGCAGCCCAATTCCGATGTATTTTCCACTATGACTGCCTTTGGACAGGCAGCCCAATTCCGATGTATTTTCCACTATGACTGCCTTTGGACAGGCAGCCCAATTCCGATGTATTTCCACTATGACTGCCTTTGGACAGGCAGCCCAATTGCGATCTGTTTTCCACTATGGCTTTTAGACAAGCCACACAATTATGATATTTTTTCCACTAGTTGGTCTTTTGACCAATCATATCAGCTCTTTTCACAAAACATATCAGAATTGAGCTGCCTGTATTAACGTGGCATATGAGGCCCTCGCATGTACTAAACCATTACTGGTGAATCTCTTTAATGACTTGGCATACATAGTCACACATACATACTATACTGTACACACACACGCATGTACACACACACATTTATGGACTTTTTGGACTGCCATTTTTTTTCAACATTAAAAATGACTAACCTTAACCCTAATCCTAAACCTAAACCTAACCCTAACCTATAGCATTTTAACAAATTCAGGACCTTCCTTCAGAACATTATTAAGGTGAAATGTTTGGACGTTGTGGTTCTGATAATGTAGGAAAACAAGTACACACACACACACACACACACACACACACACACACACACACACACACACACACACACACACACACACGGACATGTCCTTATAACCTCTGCATTAGTAGAACTCATGGCCCTAACATGATACAACCTCCTGGTGTGTTAGAACCTCCTGGTGTGTTAACACCTCCTGGTGTGTTAGAACCTCCTGGTGTGTTAGAATCTCCTGGTGTGTTAGAACCTCCTGGTGTGTTAGAACCTCCTGGTGTGTTAGAGCCTCCTGGTGTGTTAGAACCTCCTGGTGTGTTAGAGCCTCCTGGTGTGTTAGAACCTCCTGGTGTGTTAAAACCTCCTGGTGTGTTAGAACCTCCTGGTGTGTTAAAACCTCCTGGTGTGTTAGAGCCTCCTGGTGTGTTAGAACCTCCTGGTGTGTTAGAACCTCCTGGTGTGTTAAAACCTCCTGGTGTGTTAGAGCCTCCTGGTGTGTTAGAGCCTCCTGGTGTGTTAGAACCTCCTGGTGTGTTAGAACCTCCTGGTGTGTTAGAACCTCCTGGTGTGTTAGAACCTCCTGGTGTGTTAAAACCTCCTGGTGTGTTAGAGCCTCCTGGTGTGTTAGAGCCTCCTGGTGTGTTAGAACCTCCTGGTGTGTTAGAGCCTCCTGGTGTGTTAGAGCCTCCTGGTGTGTTAGAGCCTCCTGGTGTGTTAGAGCCTCCTGGTGTGTTAAAACCTCCTGGTGTGTTAGAACCTCCTGGTGTGTTAGAGCCTCCTGGTGTGTTAGAACCTCCTGGTGTGTTAGAACCTCGTGGTGTGTTAGAACCTCCTGGTGTGTTAGAGCCTCCTGGTGTGTTAGAACCTCCTGGTGTGTTAGAACCTCCTGGTGTGTTAGAGCCTCCTGGTGTGTTAGAACCTCCTGGTGTGTTAGAGCCTCCTGGTGTGTTAGAACCTCCTGGTGTGTTAGAGCCTCCTGGTGTGTTAGAGCCTCCTGGTGTGTTAGAGCCTCCTGGTGTGTTAGAACCTCCTGGTGTGTTAGAGCCTCCTGGTGTGTTAGAGCCTCCTGGTGTGGTAGAGCCTCCTGGTGTGTTAACACCTCCTGGTGTGTTAGAGCCTCCTGGTGTGTTAGAGCCTCCTGGTGTGTTAGAACCTCCTGGTGTGTTAGAGCCTCCTGGTGTGTTAGAGCCTCCTGGTGTGTTAGAGCCTCCTGGTGTGTTAACACCTCCTGGTGTGTTAGAGCCTCCTGGTGTGTTAGAGCCTCCTGGTGTGTTAGAGCCTCCTGGTGTGTTAGAACCTCCTGGTGTGTTAAAACTTCCTGGTGTGTTAAAACTTCCTGGTGTGTTAGAGCCTCCTGGTGTGTTAGAGCCTCCTGGTGTGTTAGAGCCTCCTGGTGTGTTAGAGCCTCCTGGTGTGTTAGAGCCTCCTGGTGTGTTAGAGCCTCCTGGTGTGTTAGAGCCTCCTGGTGTGTTAGAGCCTCCTGGTGTGTTAGAACCTCCTGGTGTGTTAGAACCTCCTGGTGTGTTAGAGCCTCCTGGTGTGTTAGAGCCTCCTGGTGTGTTAGAGCCTCCTGGTGTGTTAACACCTCCTGGTGTGTTAGAGCCTCCTGGTGTGTTAGAGCCTCCTGGTGTGTTAGAGCCTCCTGGTGTGTTAGAGCCTCCTGGTGTGTTAGAGCCTCCTGGTGTGTTAGAACCTCCTGGTGTGTTAAAACCTCCTGGTGTGTTAAAACTTCCTGGTGTGTTAGAGCCTCCTGGTGTGTTAGAACCTCCTGGTGTGTTAGAGCCTCCTGGTGTGTTAGAGCCTCCTGGTGTGTTAGAGCCTCCTGGTGTGTTAGAGCCTCCTGGTGTGTTAGAGCCTCCTGGTGTGTTAGAACCTCCTGGTGTGTTAGAGCCTCCTGGTGTGTTAGAACCTCCTGGTGTGTTAAAACCTCCTGGTGTGTTAGAGCCTCCTGGTGTGTTAGAGCCTCCTGGTGTGTTAGAGCCTCCTGGTGTGTTAGAACCTCCTGGTGTGTTAGAGCCTCCTGGTGTGTTAGAGCCTCCTGGTGTGTTAGAGCCTCCTGGTATGTTAAAACCTCCTGGTGTGTTAAAACCTCCTGGTGTGTTAGAACCTCCTGGTGTGTTAGAGCCTCCTGGTGTGTTAGAGCCTCCTGGTGTGTTAGAGCCTCCTGGTGTGTTAGAGCCTCCTGGTGTGTTAGAGCCTCCTGGTGTGTTAGAGCCTCCTGGTATGTTAAAACCTTCTGGTGTGTTAGAGCCTCCTGGTGTGTTAGAGCCTCCTGGTGTGTTAGAGCCTCCTGGTGTGTTAACACCTCCTGTTATGTTAAAACCTCCTGGTGTGTTAGAACCTCCTGGTGTGTTAGAACCTCCTGGTGTGTTAGAACCTCCTGGTGTGTTAGAGCCTCCTGGTGTGTTAGAGCCTCCTGGTATGTTAAAACCTTCTGGTGTGTTAGAACCTCCTGGTGTGTTAGAGCCTCCTGGTGTGTTAGAACCTCCTGGTGTGTTAAAACCTTCTGGTGTGTTAGAACCTCCTGGTGTGTTAGAGCCTCCTGGTGTGTTAGAGCCTCCTGGTGTGTTAGAACCTCCTGGTGTGTTAAAACCTCCTGGTGTGTTAGAGCCTCCTGGTGTGTTAGAGCCTCCTGGTGTGTTAGAGCCTCCTGGTGTGTTAGAACCTCCTGGTGTGTTAGAGCCTCCTGGTGTGTTAGAGCCTCCTGGTGTGTTAGAACCTCCTGGTGTGTTAAAACCTTCTGGTGTGTTAGAACCTCCTGGTGTGTTAGAGCCTCCTGGTGTGTTAAAACCTCCTGGTGTGTTAGAGCCTCCTGGTGTGTTAGAGCCTCCTGGTGTGTTAGAACCTCCTGGTGTGTTAGAGCCTCCTGGTGTGTTAGAGCCTCCTGGTGTGTTAGAACCTCCTGGTGTGTTAAAACCTCCTGGTGTGTTAGAACCTCCTGGTGTGTTAAAACCTCCTGGTGTGTTAGAGCCTCCTGGTGTGTTAGAGCCTCCTGGTGTGTTAGAGCCTCCTGGTGTGTTAGAACCTCCTGGTGTGTTAGAGCCTCCTGGTGTGTTAGAGCCTCCTGGTGTGTTAGAGCCTCCTGGTGTGTTAGAACCTCCTGGTGTGTTAGAGCCTCCTGGTGTGTTAGAGCCTCCTGGTGTGTTAGAGCCTCCTGGTGTGTTAACACCTCCTGGTGTGTTAGAGCCTCCTGGTGTGTTAGAGCCTCCTGGTGTGTTAGAGCCTCCTGGTGTGTTAGAGCCTCCTGGTGTGTTAGAGCCTCCTGGTGTGTTAGAGCCTCCTGGTGTGTTAGAGCCTCCTGGTGTGTTAGAACCTCCTGGTGTGTTAGAACCTCCTGGTGTGTTAGAGCCTCCTGGTGTGTTAACACCTCCTGGTGTGTTAGAGCCTCCTGGTGTGTTAATAACTAGCCCTGTAAGGGAGGAGTGTTCTCCCATGGCCCCTACAAAAACGGGGTGTAACCCTGATTAATAGCTATAGCTCTGATCCATAGGGTTTTTAATTAAAGCGTCTTCACACACACACACACACACACACACACACATACACACAGTTATAATGAACCAACGTGGGAGAATCCAGAGAGATAGTAAATGAAGCCCCGTAGATATAAAGCAGTCGTTGATGGTGTGACCCATTGGCCTTGTACCAGCTGGAATCAACCTGCCTGACTGGATGTGTTGTACCAGCTGGAATCAACCTGCCTGACTGGATGTGTTGTACCAGCTGGAATCAACCTGCCTGACTGGATGTGTTGTACCAGCTGGAATCAACCTGCCTGACTGGATGTGTTGTACCAGCTGGAATCAACCTGCCTGACTGGATGTGTTGTACCAGCTGGAATCAACCTGCCTGACTGGATGTGTTGTACCAGCTGGAATCAACCTGCCTGACTGGATGTGTTGTACCAGCTGGAATCAACCTGCCTGACTGGATGTGTTGTACCAGCTGGAATCAACCTGCCTGACTGGATGTGTGAGAATCAAGTTGTCCTCTTCATTAGAGAGACACAAATCTAGAGAGGGGTAGTGCACATTTCTGTGGGTTGCTTAGGCAAATGAACTGGTAAATGTTCACCAATCTTGTAGTATGTGATTGGGTAGAGTGTGCTGCTTATTCAAATTAACTGGTCAATGTACACCTACCTTGTAGGATGTGATTGGTTCGAGGGGGCATGTGTGTGCTTAAAGGGAAGGGGTAACAGTTTGGTTTCAGCTTTATCTGCAGTGGGCTAAGTCAGTGTTTCTTGGTGGTCTTATTAAACAAATCTGCTTTGAAACAAAAGTATACATCTCATACACATAGTTGTGGACTTAAAATGAAGAAGACACATGTATCATGTCAGATATAGAGTTGAAATGTATTACATGTTGAGTTTGTATCACAATATTACACTTTATATACATCACAGAAGACTGAAATATTACAAAACTGTGTGACAAAGAGTAATTCTTTTTATATTAATGTTTATTAATTATGAAATATATTAACAACATTTCACCCATAAGGCCACTAGGTCATATTATTTCAGGAAAGGTGGATTATAGCTTTGAGGTCAATAGCATTTTTACAGGCGTTGAAAAATTACACACACAGTAACAAACAGATCATCAATACACAGATGCTTAAAAAATTTAAAGTGTAATATTCACTATCTGAAATGCTGTAGTATTCACTGTCTGACGGGCTGTAGTGTTCACCATATGAAGGGCTGTAGTATTCACTATCTGAAGGGCTGTAGTATTCACTATCTGAAGGGCTGTAGTATTCACTATCTGAAGGGCTGTAGTATTCACCATCTGAAGGGCTGTAGTATTCACCATATGAAGGGCTGTAGTATTCACTATCTGAAGGGCTGTAGTATTCACCATATGAAGGGCTGTAATATTCACCATATGAAGGGCTGTAGTATTCACTATCTGAAGGGCTGTAGTATTCACTATCTGAAGGGCTGTAGTATTCACTATCTGAAGGGCTGTAGTATTCACCATATGAAGGGCTGTAGTATTCACCATATGAAGGGCTGTAGTATTCACCATATGAAGGGCTGTAATATTCACCATCTGAAGGGCTGTAGTATTCACCATATGAAGGGCTGTAGTATTCACCATATGAAGGGCTGTAGTATTCACTATATGAATGGCTGTAGTATTCACCATATGAAGGGCTGTAGTATTCACTGTCTGAAGGGCTGTAGTATTCACTATATGAAGGGCTGTAGTATTCACTATATGAATGGCTGTAGTATTCACCATATGAAGGGCTGTAGTATTCACTGTCTGAAGGGCTGTAATATTCACCATCTGAAGGGCTGTAGTATTCACCATATGAAGGGCTGTAGTATTCACTATATGAATGGCTGTAGTATTCACTATATGAAGGGCTGTAGTATTCACTGTCTGAAGGGCTGTAGTATTCACTATCTGAAGAGATGTAGTATTAACTCTCTGAAGGGCTGTAGTATTCACTCTCTGAAGGGCTGTAGTATTCCCTATCTGAGGGCTGTAATATTCACTCTCTGAAGGGCTGTAGTATTCACTATCTGAAGGGCAGTAGTATTCACTATCTGAGGGCTGTAGTATTCACCATCTGAAGGGCTGTAGTATTCCCTATCTGAGGGCTGTAATATTCACTCTCTGAAGGGCTGTAGTATTCACTCTCTGAAGGGCTGTAGTATTCACTCTCTTAAGGGCTGTAGTATTCACCATCTGAAGGGCTGTAGTATTCACTATCTGAAGGAACTAAAAGTGTGTTGATTTAGGCCACAGAGAAAAAAGGAGGAGGAGAAGTGATTTGCTCGTTCACTGGAGGGAAGGAGAGCGAGAGGATGCGATTGTCATGACTGAGGAAGTCAGTGGCGGGCTGGCAGTGACGACGGGCTATCCTGATGAATGCAGATGGTGACTGGCTGCTCGACCAATTCTGAGCTCCAGATTAAACCTGCTGTCACTTCCACGACCATACAGCCCAGAGAGCCGCTCGAGAAGGAAAGCCAAGAGGGACCGTTTGATCTCACTCTATATTCCATTTGATTCCGTGCCTCAGACACACGTCTATATAGAACCATAGATTAGCCCGTAACCAGTGGAGGTTGCTGAGTGGACGACTTCTCATAATGATCGCTAGAAAGGTGCGAATGGAATGACATCAAAACACAAGGAAATCATGTGTTTGATGTATTTGATACCATTCCACTAATTCCACTGAATACTCAGAGAGAGAGAGAGTGTTTGAGAGAGAGAGAGAGAGAGAGAGAGAGTGTTTGAGAGAGAGAGAGAGTGTTTGAGAGAGAGAGAGAGTGTTTGAGAGAGAGAGAGAGAGAGTGTTTGAGAGAGTGAGTGAGAGAGTGTTTGAGAGAGAGAGAGTGTTTGAGAGAGTGTTTGAGAGAGTGTTTGAGAGAGTGAGAGAGATAGTGAGAGAGAGAGTGTTTGAGAGAGAGAGAGAGAGTGTTTGAGAGAGAGAGAGTTTGAGAGAGAGAGAGTGAGAGTGTTTGAGAAAGTGAGAGAGAGAGAGTGTTTGAGAGAGAGAGAGAGAGAGAGAGTGTTTGAGAGAGAGAGAGAGTGTTTGAGAGAGAGAGAGAGAGAGAGAGAGAGAGAGAGAGAGAGAGAGAGAGAGAGAGAGAGAGAGAGAGAGAGAGAGAGAGAGAGAGAGAGAGAGAGAGAGAGAGAGAGAAAGAAAAAAAAACTTGTACATTAACTATTTGATGTATTGAGGGTTTTATTGGGTCTGTTGGCAGACGGTTCATTGTGTTGAGGATAATGGACACAAAGCTGGTCTCCTCCAAGGAACGTTATTATTCTACACACTATAATGAGTTACAGTGGGGAGAACAAGTATTTGAAACTTTGCCGATTTTGCAGGTTTTCCTACTTACAAAGCATGTAGAGGTCTGTAATTTTTATCATAGGTACACTTCAACTGTGAGAGACGGAATCTAAAACAAAAATCCAGAAAATCACATTGTATGATTTTTAAGTAATTAAATTGCATTTTATTGCATGACATAAGTACTTGATCACCTACCAACCAGTAAGAATTCTGGCTCTCACAGACCTGTTAGTTTTTCTTTAAGAAGCCCTCCTGTTCTCCACTCATTATCTGTATTAACTGCACCTGTTTGAACTCGTTACCTGTATAAAAGACACCTGTCCACACACTCAATCAAACAGACTCCAACCTCTCCACAATGGCCAAGACCAGAGAGCTGTGTAAGGACATCAGGGATAAAATTGTAGGCTGGGATGGGCTACAGGACAATAGGCAAGCAGCTTGGTGAGAAGGCAACAACTGTTGGCGCAATTATTAGAAAATGGAAGAAGTTCAAGATGACAGTCAATCAACCTCGGTCTGGGGCTCCATGCAAGATCTCACCTCGTGGGGCATCAATGATCATGAGGAAGGTGAGGGATCAGCCCAGAACTACACGGCATGACCTGGTCAATGACCTGAAGAGAGCTGGGACCACAGTCTCAAAGAAAACCATTAGTAACACACTACGCCGTCATGGATTAAAATCCTGCAGCGCACGCAAGGTCCCCCTGCTCAAGCCAGCGCATGTCCAGGCCCGTCTGAAGTTTGTCAATGACCATCTGGATGATCCAGAGGAGGAATGGGAGACGGTCATGTGGTCTGATGAGACAAAAATAGAGCTTTTTGGTCTAAACTCCACTCGCCGTGTTTGGAGGAAGAAGAAGGATGAGTACAAACCCAAGAACACCATCCCAACCGTGAAGCATGGAGGTGAAAACATCATTCTTTGGGATGCTTTTCTGCAAAGGGGACAGGACGACTGCACCGTATTGAGGGGAGGATGGATGGGGCCATTTATTGCGAGATCTTGGCCAACAACCTCCTTTCCCCAGTAAGAGCATTGAAGATGGGTCGTGGCTGGGTCTTCCAGCATGACAACGACCTGAAACACTCAGCCAGGGCAACTAAGGAGTGGCTCCGTAAGAAGCATCTCAAGGTCCTGGAGTGGCCTAGCCAGTCTCCAGACCTGAACCCAATAGAAAATCTTTGGAGGGAGCTGAAAGTCCGTATTGCCCAGCGACAGCCCCGAAACCTGAAGGATCTGGAGAAGGTCTGTATGGAGGAGTGGGCCAAAATCCCTGCTGCAGTGTATGCAAACCTGGTCAAGAACTACAGGAAAAGTATGATCTCTGTAATTGCAAACAAAAGTTTCTGTACCAAATATTAAGTTCTGCTTTTCTGATGTATCAAATACGTATGTCATGCAATAAAATGCAAATGAATTACTTAAAAATCATACAATGTGATTTTCTGGATTTTTTTCTGGATTCCGTCTCTCACAGTTGAAGTGTACCTATGATAAAAATTACAGACCTCTACATGCTTTGTAAGTAGGAAAACCTGCAAAATCGGCAGTGTTTCAAATACTTGTTCTCTGTATGTGTATTGCCAGCACCTTGAGACAGACGTACAGGCAGCCTAGAGATGATTCTGTCTGAAGGAAGATGAGTCAATGAATTGTTCCCTCTGGATGAGGGAGACTGGTGGGTTCTGGTCCACATTGACCTCACTGTTGTCGTCATCACACACACACACACACACACACACACACACACACACACACACACACACACACATTACACACACACACACACATTACACACACATTACACACACACACATTACACACACACACACACACATTACACACACACACACACACATTACACACACACACACACACACACACACACACACACACACACACACACACACACACACACACACACACACACACACACACACACACACACACACACACATTACACACACACACACACACATTACACACACACACACACACACACATTACACACACACACACACACACACACACACACACACACACACACACACACACACACACACACACACACACACACACACACACACATTACACACACACACACACACACACACACACACACACACACACACACACACACACACACATCATCGTCTGCCGTCACAAGGCTTTCATAAAACAGATTTTGGTTGTCGTGCCTTTTTCAGTCTTATACAAAGTTACCCTCAAGGGGAATTAATTAAAACATGTACAGTACCTTGATTACAAAACTAAAACTTTGATAATTTCCTTTTGAAAAGTCGTGCGGATTAATTATGTAAAAATTATGAAATCAAGTGTTAATTTGAAACCGTTAATTTAACTGATAACCATATCAAACTGAATTAACTGATGTTATGCATATAGCTTTTGCTAAAAATAATTAGCAAACATACAGTATATCATGATAGAAAGCTTAAACAAAACTAATTCAACATATTCTGCAATCATTCCGTGTTATTTAAAAAATAAAAAAAACATGAATAATTAGAATAATTAGGTACATGTAGCAAAGTTCATAAAACATGACCATAAACATGGTTATTTAAGATTCAGTTATACTGACAATACTAGAGACACATTTCCCTTATAATAAGCTGTCACGACTTCCGCCGAAGTCGGTCCCTCTCCTTGTTCGGGCGGCGTTCGGCGGTCGACGTCACCGGCTTTCTAGCCACCGCCGATCCACTTTTCATTTTCCATTTGTTCTGTCTATTATTTAACCCTCTGTTCCCCATGTTGTATTTGTGAGTGATTGTTATTTGTAAATCGGTCCGTTATTGTGGGCTCGTATATGTGCCTTGTATTTTGAGTAAAGTACGTTCATTACTCATATCTGCTGTCCTGCGCCTGACTCTCTACACCAGCTACACACAGGACCACATTACATGTTCATTGTTTTAATTCACAGAATATCGTTGGGCAATATTATTTCATTCAAGAAAGCGAGCCAAACAATGTTCTGTCATATAAATACGACTCATGAAAACATATTTGCGCCATAACAATGTATGATAAAGCTTCCTCTAGCGAGGTATTCACATGAATGTTCTTTCATATTCAAAGAGGAAAAAAGGGGGAAGGGAATAATCTGAAACTTCTGTTGATTGACTAACGGTAGATCTAAAACAAAAGGGCACATGAGTCGCCAGCATGTGTCAGGTCAAGAAGGTGATAAAATAGGTGATTGGATTGTGCCGCAAAACAGCTGGGTCCAATTTCCAGTTATTGGAACATGTCCCCTTTTCCTGCCTTGTTGTTTTTCCCCGGCCCCGGAGGGGTAGGGCCCTTACCATGCCTGGGGAGGGTGAACACTCCAACACTACCCTTTCCACACCTCGCTAAGGGCCCTAAGTACCTGAGTAAATGAAAGAGCCTGTTGTTGTTTCTTCGGGCGGGGTGGCAGATGAGGCTGTGGATGGAGGAGGATGCTGCAGAGTTGGACCAGACCGTTTTCAGGGTTTCAGAGCCCAGGCTGTGGTCCAGACTGGACGTTTGTGTGCATCGTGACCAAATAAAGACGACACCAACAGCCAACAGCACCACAGAAGTCCCGGTTGTGGCACCCAAGTTCAACAGCCCTCGGATGGATAGGGAAATAAATACTGTAGCTAGTGATGGACTGGACCAGTTGACCATGAATTACAATGTAATGCTATACAGATTTTTAGACTCTCATCTGTTATTTTTTCTCAATTTCGATTCAATTTAAGGGCTTTATTGGCATGTTTACATTGCCAAAGCAAGTGAAATAGATAATAAATAAAAGTGAAACAAACAATAAATCATTTGCAGTAAACATTACACTTACAAAAGTTCAAATGTCTCTCTCTTTATCTCTCTCTCAAAATTAGAAATGTTGTTTTTTACAAGATAAGTTTTTAGTATATAAACCTTGGTGGGGCAAACTACCCCAAATGTTTTTAGAATCATGCCAGCAAAGCCACTACACAACACAACACTAAACAATACAATAATTGCACTATAACGGTGACAAACGGTGCCCACAAACTGTTTGGGTCTACATAAAGCTGTCCGAACAGCAGAGCATTCTATTCAGCACCATGGAGTGAATCGTTACCACAGCTACACCTGGTTATCAGCGGAGCCTTGTCTGGCAGCGAAACAGTTCATTCAGCCTCATTTACTGTCTTTAAAAAAAAACATCTTATATGGCTGACTTGCTTGAACAAATGTGGTTTCTACTGACAATTGAGATGTACAAACTATGGCATAAGGGAACGATGAGGGGATAAGAGGCAATCCGTAATTTCATTCATGAGCGAGCTAGGATGGACGTAGTCAATGTAACTATTTGTTCAGCAATTTTGAAAAAGTACAGCGACATAATTCAGAACATGGGCCGCTCTTAGAGTATTCTCTCTGTACATCAAGTCAGAACCATAGGATAAATGAAGGGGGCAAATAAGCAGACAATAAAAGCTCTTACAATATTCTCTAAAACAGGCTATAGGCTACATGTGCACCACCAAGTTAACCAAGTTAAGAGGGGGAAAGGGACCAAACTATTAGGGTGAGGGCTACTAACAGCTTACTACACAACATACACTTAGTATTACTATGTCAACTACAGTATACATATCTCCCTGGCCTATTACATCATTTATGCAGCAGCATTCAAGACATTTTTGGACTCAACTTTTTGTTCTGTGCTCACTTGAACAGGAAGGTGGCGCGGCAGGTCCTTCGTTTGGGCAGTTTTGGTCATCAAACTTTGTCATTCTCTGGATTTATGGTGCTTTCAAGACAACTGGGAACTCAGAAAAAAACAAGGTCG
Source organism: Salvelinus namaycush (assembly GCF_016432855.1). Taxonomy (NCBI): domain Eukaryota; kingdom Metazoa; phylum Chordata; class Actinopteri; order Salmoniformes; family Salmonidae; genus Salvelinus; species Salvelinus namaycush. Next base: position 42,587,226 of record NC_052319.1, on the reverse strand, counting down.
AACCATGACATTAGTGATCTTCAGGTCGGTGTTCTAGAAAGAGGCCTGAGTTCCCGATTTGTCTTGAACTCACTGATGTCTGAGATTTAGACTTCGACCACATTCCCACTCCAATGAATAGCTAGCTAGGCTAATGATTGCAATGCAATACTTGCAGTTAGCCACTGATTCCGTCCAAATCACTCATTGTTGAATTTGCGATTTCCAACGTCTTGTGTAGTGTTCATGTCCATATTACACGTATGTTTGTTGTTGTTGAACACTGAAACCTGTCGAACACTGAAACCTGAACTAAAGACCTCGGTTTAAAAGCTGACTGTTTATATACTTTTATTTTGAATCCTGCGGCTCTGTTGGGCTAAATCTCTGTGTGCGCTGCTATCTGTCCCGGGATCCTGCAGATTCCATATAAGGGGAGAGATGAGAAAGCCCAGCTAGCCTAGCTGGCTCTGTGGGGTCTCACATGGAGGCCGCTGTTGAACATTTCCAGGGTTGCAGGAACTGTGTTTACTTTGAGGAAGTACCTGCGTCTTCGTAAGTATCAGGAAGTACCTGCGTCTTCGTCCTCAGTTCTGTCTCCCTCTCCGGTGGCTTCGGCCTCGGGTTCAGATCCTCTTAGCTCCAAGCCTTACCAGACCGTGAGGTTGCCTGAGAGACTGGCCCATTCAACATCACCAGCTGTCATCATAGTATGATGAGAAATATCTTGGTCCCCAAGGCAAAAACCCTATGCTACCCAGGAGCACAAGTACAGGACATAACAAGGCTGCTTCCGACTGTTCTACCACAGATGTCAGGAGCTGACACTGTCGTAGTCCATGTGGGGTCAAATGACATCAGGAGGGCTAGCTCTGAACGGGATCGATTTGGAGGTGGAGGGGGACACAACTAGAGTGTGGGGGGGACACAACTAGAGTACAGGGGGGAGAAGGGGGCAACTTTTGCGAATAATATGTACAAACGCAGGCGCCAAATGTTTAAAAATCCAGATTTTATCATATTTGTGGTGATAAATCACAGATTCCAAGGTCAATTGCTACCAGACAATATTTCTACCTAATTAATTACACAAAAACAAACACAACTCCTCCAACACGGCTGTAGTAACAACACTTTAAAATTTTACACACAATTTTACACACCTCCCTCTGTGTTCTCTGTCCTGTCTGCTCCTCCCTCTACATTCTCTCTGTCCTGTCTACTCCTCCCTCTACGTTCTCTATGTCCTGTCTGCTCCTCCCTCTACGTTCTCTCTGTCCTGTCTGCTCCTCCCTCTACATTCTCCTGTGTTCTCTGTCCTGTCTGCTCCTCCCTCTACGTTCTCTCTGTCCTGTCTGCTCCTCCCTCTACGTTCTCCTGTGTTCTCTGTCCTGTCTGCTCCTCCCTCTACGTTCTCTCTGTCCTGTCTGCTCCTCCCTCTACGTTCTCTCTGTCCTGTCTGCTCCTCCTTCTACGTTCTCTCTGTCCTGTCTGCTCCTCCCTCTACGTTCTCCTGTGTTCTCTGTCCTGTCTGCTCCTCCCTCTACGTTCTCTCTGTCCTGTCCGCTCCTCCCTCTACGTTCTCCTGTGTCCTGTCTGCTCCTCTCTCTGTGTTCTCTGTCCTGTCTGCTCCTCCCTCTACGTTCTCCTGTGTCCTGTCTGCTCCTCCCTCTATGTTCTCCTGTGTTTTCTCTGTCCTGTCTGCTCCTCCCTCTACATTCTCTCTGTCCTGTCTGCTCCTCCCTCTACGTTCTCTCTGTCCTGTCTGCTCCTCCCTCTATGTTCTCCTGTGTTCTCTCTGTCCTGTCTGCTCCTCCCTCTACATTCTCGCTGTCCTGTCTGCTCCTCCCTCTACGTTCTCTATGTCCTGTCTGCTCCTCTCTCTGTGTTCTCTGTCCTGTCTGCTCCTCCCTCTACGTTCTCCTGTGTTCTCTGTCCTGTCTGCTCCTCCCTCTACGTTCTCTATGTCCTGTCTGCTCCTCCCTCTACGTTCTCTCTGTCCTGTCTGCTCCTCCCTCTACGTTCTCCTGTGTTCTCTCTGTCCTGTCTGCTCCTCCCTCTACGTTCTCTCTGTCCTGTCTGCTCCTCCCTCTACATTCTCTCTGTCCTGTCTGCTCCTCCCTCTACATTCTCCTGTGTTCTCTGTCCTGTCTGCTCCTCTCTCTGTGTTCTCTGTCCTGTCTGCTCCTCCCTCTACATTCTCCTGTGTTCTCTGTCCTGTCTGCTCCTCCCTCTACGTTCTCTCTGTCCTGTCTGCTCCTCCCTCTATTCTGCTTTCCTGGATCTCCTATATTATCATGGAGACTGAATAGTATCAGTGCCGTCACAATACACACACACACACACACACACACACACACACACACACACACACACACACACACACACACACACACACACACACACACACACACACACACACACACACACACACACACAATGTGAACAACAGGCAACTAATGTTTACCTGAATTGAGCGAAAGGTAAAATGGGATCCTTCCTGTTAATGATATTAGTCTATCATTCAATCTTAAACCTGATTAATATTCAACTGTCTTACCCTTCACTAACCACAATACCTGTGTTCTCTCTCTGTCGCTTTAGCAACAACATTGAAATGCGTGCAACCATGTGGCAAAACAGATTAGGTTGGCTTAGATTATGTAAACTACTGTATATAGCATCTCCAATGTTTGTTGAAAACAAATACATTTTCACAATGACCACTTGTTTTTCAGAGGATTCATTACAGTTGTTTGGTTAGCTAGCTAGCAATTTTTTTGCAATATCTGCCTTGACATGAAATCAGTCCAAACACCTCAAAACAAGACAGGGTATCAACAACATGATAAAACATGCTGAAATAAGACACTTAGGATTCCCTACATGGCAGGGCCATTATTGCTGGTAATCTGGCCATCCAGAATCACAACAGGCAGATTTATGCCCAATGGAAGTGCGCACATCGTTTTGTGACGTTGTCAGCCAACCCATCTAGGTAGCTAGATGCTAAATAATTGTATTGTAAACACACACGCACGCCCAATCTATTCACTTACTCTTGCAAATAAATCAACTGTCTCTGTGTCTCTGTTCAATTCCGTATTGTCACGACTTCAGCCGAAGTTGTCTCCCCTGCCTGTTCGGGCGGTGCTCGGCGGTCGTCGTCACCGGCCTACTAGCCGCCACCGATCCCTTTTTCGTTGTCTGTTTGTTTTGTCTTATTAGTTGCACCTGTGTCTATTTGTGTGCTTGATGGGCTTCCTTATTTAAAGTACGTTTACCCACCCTTGTTTTGTGCGGGATTATTCTTGTGTTACGTGTGTGCGGTATTTAGGTTCGTGTTCCAGACCTGGTACCCTGTGTTTTGGGTGGTCCATTTATTTCCGCGCCCTGTTGTTGTGGGCTTGCTTTTGTGCCGTATTAAAGTGCACTTTTCCCTGTGGAACTCTCTGCTCTCTGCGCCTGATTCTTCCTCACACACCTAGTCCCGCGTGACACGTATGGTATGTCCATCTTCTATAAATTGGAAAAATTGTAGTTATTTTAAACAGATAGGTACTTTTGGTGTCGTCAGCTCAATTATCTAAGGACATGTTAGACATCAGTTAGTTAGCTATCTTTAGCATATTTGAACACATGTTTTAGCATATTTGGACTTGATTAGACAGTAATTGGTTAGTTTGTGATACTTTTTGGGGTGATGAATAGAGCTCCAGCAGTTGGATTCTGTGTCCAGATCGCTAATCAATAACTGTACTGTCAAAACCCTGCTCATAACATCTGCTAGGTTGCTAATGAAGCATAACTGCTAGCTAGACTGGTTAGTTCCTCACGTTAGTTAGATTATTAACGTTTTCTATCAGTGTAGCTTTTGAGTCAACATGTTGAAATGTAAGTTACTTGAATCTGGCTTTCTGTCAGGTCAGTAACTCTGAAACATCATGGGCTAACAAACGGTGCTATAGTAATAACAACACATGTTTATCTCTTCTTCTCCTTCCCATCTTTGCTCTCTCTCTCTCCCACAGAGAATGAACAGTTGCCCACACATACCAAAACAGACATTTTTTGGGACGAATAAAAAATGACTTTGGTAAACCACTTTGACCCCCGCCTTCGAAAGGGTCACCATACACTGACTTGCTTGTTTTAGGCAGCACTGAAAAGTCAGGCCATGGCTCGTGTTTGGACTATTCATTGCAGTATGTAATACAGTGTAGCCTAGCTTTTTTTCACCATCCCAGGAGGGTAAAAGACCCGGGAACTGAGACAAAATAATTTGGGGCTGAAGCCCCGAAAGCCCGGTTCCGGTGACGTCAACGGTCCAGCGTCTGGTTGCTCCTCATTACACACCACAGACCAGCAAATATTATTTACACCTTCAACATAGGAATCACTACAAAACTTCTTGTATGACCTCTCATTTACTATATCAGGCTCAACCTTTGGAACTTTGGTTTTCCTGAGATATGGCTACTAAATTCCGATCACTACATCCGAGAAAGCACATTTATGGAGCATTTGTAAAGACGTGATGTATACATGTTGATGATTTAATTATGTGCTGTTTGTAACTAACCTGGTAGGTTGACTGATAACCTGTACCAGGTAGCAGGCACATTTTAGAGTTAGAATTTTTCCTGAGTGGGCAGCTTGATGAAAGCCAGTCAATATTTAAATCACCCAGAAAATATACTTCTCTGTTGAATTCACATACATTATCAAGCATTTCACATGTTATCCAGGTACTGACTGTTAGCACTTGGTGGTCTATAGCAGCTTCCCACCAGAATGAGCTTTAGGTGAGGTAGATGAACCTGTAGCCATATTACTTCAACAGTATTTAATGTGAGTCATTGTCTCAATGCAGCCTTACAATGCTGTGAAAGGATCCAGGAACCCAACTGATTTGGGTGGAACCCATTCTCCTTATAAAACAATCTTTGTTTCCATAAGCTATCAAAATTGTCAATAAATGTTACACCCACAGAGCTGCAATAGTCTCGTAGCCAGTTATGGAGGGCTAAAATTCTGCTGAACCGTTCAATGCCACGATTTAGGGAGGACAGAGGGCCAGATATTATGGGGCTTTTGTTGGTGTCAAGTAGTGACCCAATCAGTTCTTTAAAATCCATATTCAGCTGTTCTGAGCTGCCCTTCAATATGTAATTGAATCCCACATGAACTATGATAGACTACGTTTCCTGATGCTAGTTTGAAATGTTTGGGAGCAGCTTGGATAGCACAAAGTTTTGGCTCCACGGACTGTGACATTTTCTCACCGACTGCCAAATGGTTGCACTTAGTTTGAAAATGTCTCTTTTCGACTCCCTCCGCATATTTGCAAACAAACGCCTGCATTTTCTCCACATCCTTAGCTATCATACACTGCTTCCATCGGGCATTCCACTGATTTTAAAAACTCGATCCTCCAGAAAGTGGAGAGCATTATCAACACTTTTGCAATTCTTCACGATATCTTTCAAAGCTAGAAAGGATTACCTACACATAACAGCTGGTGTTATAGACAGAAGCGTGCTACATGGCAGACCAATCCAAACTCATCTCTTAGCAATTCCAGCCCATCCATTATCTCAGCCAATCATGATTAGCGGCAAGGTTCCTGTCTTTTTCCATGGCTAAACCAATTAGGCTCGTAATTTTATATGTTGCATTTACAGATGGCATTACAAGTTTGTTCTTAAGGCACATGAGAGTGCACATGTTCTGGAAGGCATTTCTGCCATTTTTGATAAAAAATCATAATAATTACGTTCAAATTCCTCTCCTGTGAAGTTGTGATGCACAACATACTCCTAGTTTCCTGAAACGATTCACATATGTAAAGGAGACTTTTCTTATTTTTTTATATTCAAAGTGCAAACAATTCACACAATGAAACAAAGAATGTGCAAGAATTGACAGGAGACAGTTGAGCCATTCTGGAGAGAGACTCACATATGGTAGCCTAGTGGTTAGAGTGTTGGGCCAGTAACCAGCAGGTAGCCTAGTGGTTAGAGCGTTGGGCCAGTAACCAGCAGGTAGCCTAGTGGTTAGAGTGTTGGGCCAGTAACCAGCAGGTAGTCTAGTGGTTAGAGTGTTGGGCCAGTAACCAGCAGGTAGTCTAGTGGTTAGAGTGTTGGGCCAGTAACCAGCAGGTAGCCTAGTGGTTAGAGTGTTGGGCCAGTAACCAGCAGGTAGTCTAGTGGTTAGAGTGTTGGGCCAGTAACCAGCAGGTAGTCTAGTGGTTAGAGTGTTGGGCCAGTAACCAGCAGGTAGCCTAGTGGTTAGAGCGTTGGGCCAGTAACCAGCAGGTAGCCTAGTGGTTAGAGCGTTGGGCCAGTAACCAGCAGGTAGTCTAGTGGTTAGAGTGTTGGGCCAGTAACCAGCAGGTAGCCTAGTGGTTAGAGCGTTGGGCCAGTAACCAGCAGGTAGCCTAGTGGTTAGAGTGTTTGGCCAGTAACCAGCAGGTAGCCTAGTGGTTAGAGCGTTGGGCCAGTAACCAGCAGGTAGCCTAGTGGTTAGAGTGTTGGGCCAGTAACCAGCAGGTAGTCTAGTGGTTAGAGTGTTGGGCCAGTAACCAGCAGGTAGTCTAGTGGTTAGAGTGTTGGGCCAGTAACCAGCAGGTAGTCTAGTGGTTAGAGTGTTGGGCCAGTAACCAGCAGGTAGCCTAGTGGTTAGAGCGTTGGGCCAGTAACCAGCAGGTAGCCTAGTGGTTAGAGTGTTGGGCCAGTAACCAGCAGGTAGTCTAGTGGTTAGAGTCTTGGGCCAGTAACCGAAAGGATTGAATCCGCAAGCTGACAAGGTAAAAATCAGTCACTCTGCCCCTCAACAAGGTAGTTAACCCACTGTTCCCCGGTAGGCCGTCATTGTAAATAAGAATTTGTTCTTAACTGACTTGCCTAGTTAAATAAATACATTTCACTTCTTCATGTCTCAACACTTGAATTTATACTCTAGACACATTAACTTCACGTATATTCTAGATGCTTTTTGCCAGCTTCGTCCTGTGTTGAAGCTTTGCCTGTTGGATGGTTCAAGTGATGTCCTAGTGAGATTTCTTATAAGTGGACGGATTAGTGTCCCATTCCTTGAAAGCGATAGCTCTAGCCTTTAGCTCAGTGCATATGTTGCCTGTAATCCTCTAGTTGGGATATGTACGCAAGGTCACTGTGGGGACGACATTGTCAATGAACTTATTAACGTTGAATTTGTATTAAGCAATTTACATCAACTAAAATCTAGCCTCAGATTCTCCCACTCTTTAAAATGGGTTGATTCCTCCCTAACGCACCAAACAATATGCTAGCATTTCTAGAATGACCTTCTGTGGCCTGGAAGAGGGCATGCCGGCAGCCTCCTATCAGCCGATGAGGCAGCTGACAAATGTGGCGTCGTGTGCGCCTAAGGTTGGATTAATCTCCCCAACGATGGAAGGGCTAATGGGCAGGGCACTTAAGCGAGAACACGGCTGCTCCATGATCTTCCTCCAGGACACAGGCAGCACAGCACAGACTAATGGGTCCTACTGCAATCAGATTACTCCTCTCTCCCTCAGACACCCAGCACCAGAGTTACAACAGTCTCACATTACTCCTCTCTCCTTCAGACACCCAGCACCAGAGTTATAACAGTCTCAGATTACTCCTCTCTCCTTCAGACACCCAGCACCAGAGTTATAACAGTCTCAGATTACTACTCTCCTTCAGACACCCAGCACCAGAGTTATAACAGTCTCAGATTACTACTCTCCTTCAGACACCCAGCACCAGAGTTATAACAGTCTCATATTACTCCTCTCTCCTTCAGACACCCAGCATCAGAGTTATAACAGTCTCAGATTACTCCTATCTCCTTCAGACACCCAGCACCAGAGTTATAACAGTCTCAGATTACTCCTCTCTCCTTCAGACACCCAGCACCAGAGTTATAACAGTCTCAGATTACTACTCTCCTTCAGACACCCAGCATCAGAGTTATAACAGTCTCAGATTACTACACTCCTTCAGACACCCAGCACCAGAGTTATAACAGTCTCAGATTACTACTCTCCTTCAGACACCCAGCACCAGAGTTATAACAGTCTCAGATTACTACTCTCCTTCAGACACCCAGCACCAGAGTTATAACAGTCTCAGATTACTACTCTCCTTCAGACACCCAGCACCAGAGTTATAACAGTCTCAGATTACTACTCTCCTTCAGACACCCAGCACCAGAGTTATAACAGTCTCAGATTACTACTCTCTCCTTCAGACACCCAGCACCAGAGTTATAACAGTCTCAGATTACTCCTCTCTCCTTCAGACACCCAGCACCAGAGTTACAACAGTCTCAGATTACTACTCTCTCCTTCAGACACCCAGCATCAGAGTTATAACAGTCTCAGATTACTCCTCTCTCCTTCAGACACCCAGCACCAGAGTTATAACAGTCTCAGATTACTCCTCTCTCCTTCAGACACCCAGCACCAGAGTTACAACAGTCTCAGATTACTCCTCTCTCCTTCAGACACCCAGCACCAGAGTTATAACAGTCTCAGATTACTACTCTCTCCTTCAGACACCCAGCACCAGAGTTATAACAGTCTCAGATTACTCCTCTCTCCTTCAGACACCCAGCACCAGAGTTATAACAGTCTCAGATTACTCCTTTCTCCTTCAGACACCCAGCACCAGAGTTACAACAGTCTCAGATTACTACTCTCTCCTTCAGACACCCAGCATCAGAGTTATAACAGTCTCAGATTACTCCTCTCTCCTTCAGACACCCAGCACCAGAGTTACAACAGTCTCAGATTACTCCTCTCTCCTTCAGACACCCAGCACCAGAGTTACAACAGTCTCAGATTACTACTCTCTCCTTCAGACACCCAGCATCAGAGTTATAACAGTCTCAGATTACTCCTATCTCCTTCAGACACCCAGCACCAGAGTTATAACAGTCTCAGATTACTCCTCTCTCCTTCAGACTCCCAGCACCAGAGTTATAACAGTCTCAGATTACTACTCTCCTTCAGACACCCAGCACCAGAGTTACAACAGTCTCAGATTACTACTCTCCTTCAGACACCAAGCACCAGAGTTATAACAGTCTCAGATTACTCCTCTCTCCCATCACCAGAGTTATAACAGTCTCAGATTACTACTCTCCTTCAGACACCCAGCACCAGATTTATAACAGTCTCAGAAAACTACTCTCCTTCAGACACCCAGCACCAGAGTTATAACAGTCTCAGATTACTACTCTCCTTCAGACACCCAGCACCAGATTTATAACAGTCTCAGATTACTACTCTCCTTCAGACACCCAGCACCAGAGTTATAACAGTCTCAGATTACTACTCTCCTTCAGACACCCAGCACCAGAGTTATAACAGTCTCAGATTACTACTCTCCTTCAGACACCCAGCACCAGAGTTATAACAGTCTCAGATTACTACTCTCTCCCAGCACCAGAGTTATAACAGTCTCAGATTACTACTCTCCTTCAGACACCCAGCACCAGAGTTATAACAGTCTCAGATTACTCCTCTCTCCTTCAGACACCCAGCATCAGAGTTATAACAGTCTCAGATTACTCCTCTCTCCTTCAGACTCCCAGCACCAGAGTTATAACAGTCTCAGATTACTACTCTCCTTCAGACACCCAGCACCAGAGTTACAACAGTCTCAGATTACTACTCTCCTTCAGACACCAAGCACCAGAGTTATAACAGTCTCAGATTACTCCTCTCTCCCAGCACCAGAGTTATAACAGTCTCAGATTACTACTCTCCTTCAGACACCCAGCACCAGATTTATAACAGTCTCAGAAAACTACTCTCCTTCAGACACCCAGCACCAGAGTTATAACAGTCTCAGATTACTACTCTCCTTCAGACACCCAGCACCAGAGTTATAACAGTCTCAGATTACTACTCTCCTTCAGACACCCAGCACCAGAGTGTATAACAGTCTCAGATTACTACTCTCCTTCAGACACCCAGCACCAGAGTTATAACAGTCTCAGATTACTACTCTCTCCCAGCACCAGAGTTATAACAGTCTCAGATTACTACTCTCCTTCAGACACCCAGCACCAGAGTTATAAACAGTCTCAGATTACTCCTCTCTCCTTCAGACACCCAGCATCAGAGTTATAACAGTCTCAGATTACTACTCTCCTTCAGACACCCAGCACCAGAGTTATAACAGTCTCAGATTACTACTCTCCTTCAGACACCCAGCATCAGAGTTATAAACAGTCTCAGATTACTCCTCTCTCCTTCAGACACCCAGCATCAGAGTTATAAATTGTATACACATATCAGCAAAGGGGGTGGCTGAAATCGCCAAATCCACTCATTTGAAGTGGTGTCCACATACTTTAGTATACAGTTAAAGTCGGAAATGTACATACACTTAGGTTGGAGTCATTAACATTTGTTTTTCAACCACTCCACAATTTCTTGTTAACAAACTATAGTTTTGGCAAGTCGGTTAGGACATCTACTTTGTTCATGACACAAGTCATTTTTCCAACAATTGTTTACAGACAGATTACTTCACTTATAATTCACTGTATCACAATTCCAGTGGGTCAGAAGTTTACATACACTAAGTTGACTGTGCCTTTAAACAGCTTGGAAAATTCCAGAAAATGATGTCATGGCTTTAGAAGCTTCTGATAGGCTAATTGAAATCATTTGAGACAATTGGAGGTGTACCTGTGGATGTATTTCAAGGCCTGCCTTCAAACTCAGTGCCTCTTTGTTTGACATCATGGGAAAATCAAAAGAAATCAGCCAAGACCTCAGAGAAAAAATTGTAGATCTCCACAAGTCTGGTTCATCCTTGGGAGCAATTTCCAAACGCCTGTAGGTACCACTATCATCTGTACAAACAATAGTATGCAAGTATAAACACAATGGGACCACGGAGCCGTCATACCGCTCAGGAAGGAGACGCGTTCTGTCTCCTAGAGATTAACGTACTTTGGTGCGAAAAGTGCAAATCAATCCCAGAATAACAGCAAAGGACCTTGTGAAGATGCCGGAGGAAACAGGTACAAAAGTATCTGTATCCACAGTAAAACGAGTCCTATATCGACATAACCTGAAAGGCCGCTCAGCAAGGAAGAAGCCACTGCTCCAAAACCGCCATAAAAAAAAAAAAAGACTGTGGG